>NW_024061597.1:204704-211229 GCF_016432855.1 Salvelinus namaycush
TATGGCATAGCCAGATCAGGACCTGCTAAATGAACTAGTGTAGCCCACAGCCGTATGGCATAGCCAGATCAGGACCTGCTAAATGAACTAGTGTAGCCCACAGCCGTATGGCATAGCCAGATCAGGACCTGCTAAATGAACTAGTGTAGCCCACAGCCGTATGGCATAGCCAGATCAGGACCTGCTAAATGAACTAGTGTAGCCCACAGCCGTATGGCATAGCCAGATCAGGACCTGCTAAATGAACTAGTGTAGCCCACAGCCATATGGCATAGCCAGATCAGGACCTGCTAAATGAACTAGTGTAGCCCACAGCCGTATGGCATAGCCAGATCAGGACCTGCTAAATGAACTAGTGTAGCCCACAGCCGTATGGCATAGCCAGATCAGGACCTAACACAAGGACAACTCAGAGTATGCTATTCTGTTCTTCTGTAATAGACTACATTTTCTTCATATCATGTTTCTTTAGACCTTTCTAAAATAAATAATGTCTTTATTGTGAAGGTGTAGGCTATATTACATGGGTTTATTAGACTTTTTACATAACACATTCAATCCAAATCAAGTGTTATTTGGTGCTGAATACAACCGAGAAATGTTGACTTACAAACCATTAACCAACAATGCAGTTCAAGAAATAGAGTTAAGAAAATATTTACTAAATTAACTAAAGTAAAAAATTAAATAAAAAGTAACACCGGGGGAACTGGTACATAGTCAACGTGCAGGGGTCCAGGTTAGTAATGAGGCTATATACAGGGGGTACCAGTACCGAGTCAACGTGCAGGGGTCCAGGTTAGTAATGAGGCTATATACAGGGGGTACCAGTACCGAGTCAACGTGCAGGGGTCCAGGTTAGTAATGAGGCTATATACAGGGGGTACCAGTACCGAGTCAACGTGCAGGGGTCCAGGTTAGTAATGAGGCTATATACAGGGGGTACCAGTACAGAGTCAATGTGCAGGGGTCCAGGTTAGTAATGAGGCTATATACAGGGGGTACCGGTACAGAGTCAATGTGCAGGGGTCCAGGTTAGTAATGAGGCTATATACAGGGGGTACCAGTACCGAGTCAACGTGCAGGGGTCCAGGTTAGTAATGAGGCTATATACAGGGGGTACCAGTACAGAGTCAATGTGCAGGGGTCCAGGTTAGTAATGAGGCTATATACAGGGGGTACCGGTACAGAGTCAATGTGCAGGGGTCCAGGTTAGTAATGAGGCTATATACAGGGGGTACCGGTACAGAGTCAATGTGCAGGGGTCCAGGTTAGTAATGAGGCTATATACAGGGGGTACCGGTACCGAGTCAATGTGCAGGGGTCCAGGTTAGTAATGAGGCTATATACAGGGGGTACCAGTACCGAGTCAATGTGCAGGGGTCCAGGTTAGTAATGAGGCTATATACAGGGGGTACCGGTACAGAGTCAATGTGCAGGGGTCCAGGTTAGTAATGAGGCTATATACAGGGGGTACCAGTACCGAGTCAATGTGCAGGGGTCCAGGTTAGTAATGAGGCTATATACAGGGGGTACCAGTACCGAGTCAATGTGCAGGGGTCCAGGTTAGTAATGAGGCTATATACAGGGGGTACCGGTACAGAGTCAATGTGCAGGGGTCCAGGTTAGTAATGAGGCTATATACAGGGGGTACCGGTACAGAGTCAACGTGCAGGGGTCCAGGTTAGTAATGAGGCTATATACAGGGGGTACCAGTACAGAGTCAACGTGCAGGGGTCCAGGTTAGTAATGAGGCTATATACAGGGGGGTACCAGTACCGAGTCAATGTGCAGGGGTCCAGGTTAGTAATGAGGCTATATACAGGGGGTACCAGTACCGAGTCAATGTGCAGGGGTCCAGGTTAGTAATGAGGCTATATACAGGGGGTACCAGTACCGAGTCAATGTGCAGGGGTCCAGGTTAGTAATGAGGCTATATACAGGGGGTACCAGTACCGAGTCAATGTGCAGGGGTCCAGGTTAGTAATGAGGCTATATACAGGGGGTACCAGTACCGAGTCAATGTGCAGGGGTCCAGGTTAGTAATGAGGCTATATACAGGGGGTACCAGTACCGAGTCAATGTGCAGGGGTCCAGGTTAGTAATGAGGCTATATACAGGGGGTACCAGTACCGAGTCAATGTGCAGGGGTCCAGGTTAGTAATGAGGCTATATACAGGGGGTACCAGTACCGAGTCAATGTGCAGGGGTCCAGGTTAGTAATGAGGCTATATACAGGGGGTACCAGTACCGAGTCAATGTGCAGGGGTCCAGGTTAGTAATGAGGCTATATACAGGGGGTACCAGTACCGAGTCAATGTGCAGGGGTCCAGGTTAGTAATGAGGCTATATACAGGGGGTACCAGTACCGAGGGGTCAGGTTAGTATGAGGCTATTACGGGTAGGTCATGGCAGGGGTCCAGGTTAGTAATGAGGCTATATACAGGGGGTACCAGTACCGAGTCAATGTGCAGGGGTCCAGGTTAGTAATGAGGCTATATACAGGGGGTACCAGTACCGAGTCAATGTGCAGGGGTCCAGGTTAGTAATGAGGCTATATACAGGGGGTACCAGTACCGAGTCAATGTGCAGGGGTCCAGGTTAGTAATGAGGCTATATACAGGGGGTACCAGTACCGAGTCAATGTGCAGGGGTCCAGGTTAGTAATGAGGCTATATACAGGGGGTACCAGTACCGAGTCAATGTGCAGGGGTCCAGGTTAGTAATGAGGCTATATACAGGGGGTACCAGTACCGAGTCAATGTGCAGGGGTCCAGGTTAGTAATGAGGCTATATACAGGGGGTACCAGTACCGAGTCAATGTGCAGGGGTCCAGGTTAGTAATGAGGCTATATACAGGGGGTACCAGTACCGAGTCAATGTGCAGGGGTCCAGGTTAGTAATGAGGCTATATACAGGGGGTACCAGTACCGAGTCAATGTGCAGGGGTCCAGGTTAGTAATGAGGCTATATACAGGGGGTACCAGTACCGAGTCAATGTGCAGGGGTCCAGGTTAGTAATGAGGCTATATACAGGGGGTACCAGTACCGAGTCAATGTGCAGGGGTCCAGGTTAGTAATGAGGCTATATACAGGGGGTACCAGTACCGAGTCAATGTGCAGGGGTCCAGGTTAGTAATGAGGCTATATACAGGGGGTACCAGTACCGAGTCAATGTGCAGGGGTCCAGGTTAGTAATGAGGCTATATACAGGGGGTACCAGTACAGAGTCAATGTGCAGGGGTCCAGGTTAGTAATGAGGCTATATACAGGGGGTACCGGTACCGAGTCAATGTGCAGGGGTCCAGGTTAGTAATGAGGCTATATACAGGGGGTACCAGTACCGAGTCAATGTGCAGGGGTCCAGGTTAGTAATGAGGCTATATACAGGGGGTACCAGTACCGAGTCAATGTGCAGGGGTCCAGGTTAGTAATGAGGCTATATACAGGGGGTACCGGTACAGAGTCAATGTGCAGGGGTCCAGGTTAGTAATGAGGCTATATACAGGGGGTACCGGTACAGAGTCAATGTGCAGGGGTCCAGGTTAGTAATGAGGCTATATACAGGGGGTAACCGGTACAGAGTCAACGTGCAGGGGTCCAGGTTAGTAATGAGGCTATATACAGGGGGTACCGGTACAGAGTCAACGTGCAGGGGTCCAGGTTAGTAATGAGGCTATATACAGGGGGTACCGGTACAGAGTCAACGTGCAGGGGTCCAGGTTAGTAATGAGGCTATATACAGGGGGTACCGGTACAGAGTCAACGTGCAGGGGTCCAGGTTAGTAATGAGGCTATATACAGGGGGTACCAGTACAGAGTCAATGTGCAGGGGTCCAGGTTAGTAATGAGGCTATATACAGGGGGTACCAGTACCGAGTCAATGTGCAGGGGTCCAGGTTAGTAATGAGGCTATATACAGGGGGTACCAGTACCGAGTCAATGTGCAGGGGTCCAGGTTAGTAATGAGGCTATATACAGGGGGTACCAGTACCGAGTCAATGTGCAGGGGTCCAGGTTAGTAATGAGGCTATATACAGGGGGTACCAGTACCGAGTCAATGTGCAGGGGTCCAGGTTAGTAATGAGGCTATATACAGGGGGTACCAGTACCGAGTCAATGTGCAGGGGTCCAGGTTAGTAATGAGGCTATATACAGGGGTACCAGTACCGAGTCAATGTGCAGGGGTCCAGGTTAGTAATGAGGCTATATACAGGGGTACCAGTACCGAGTCAATGTGCAGGGGTCCAGGTTAGTAATGAGGCTATATACAGGGGGTACCAGTACCAGAGTCAATGTGCAGGGGGTCCAGGTTAGTAATGAGGCTATATACAGGGGGTACCAGTACCGAGTCAATGTGCAGGGGTCCAGGTTAGTAATGAGGCTAATATACAGGGGGGTACCAGTACCGAGTCAATGTGCAGGGGTCCAGGTTAGTAATGAGGCTATATACAGGGGGTACCAGTACCGAGTCAATGTGCAGGGGTCCAGGTTAGTAATGAGGCTATATACAGGGGTACCAGTAACAGAGGTCAGTGTGCAGGGGTTCCAGGTAGTAATGCAGGCTATATAGGCAGGGGGTACCAGGTACCGAGTCAATGTGCAGGGGTCCAGGTTAGTAATGAGGCTATATACAGGGGGTACCAGTACAGAGTCAATGTGCAGGGGTCCAGGTTAGTAATGAGGCTATATACAGGGGTACCAGTACAGAGTCAATGTGCAGGGGTCCAGGTTAGTAATGAGGCTATATACAGGGGGTACCAGTACCGAGTCAATGTGCAGGGGGTCCAGGTTAGTAATGAGGCTATATACAGGGGGTACCAGTACCGAGTCAATGTGCAGGGGTCCAGGTTAGTAATGAGGCTATATACAGGGGGTACCGGTACAGAGTCAATGTGCAGGGGTCCAGGTTAGTAATGAGGCTATATACAGGGGGTACCGGTACAGAGTCAATGTGCAGGGGTCCAGGTTAGTAATGAGGCTATATACAGGGGGTACCAGGTACCGAGTCAATGTGCAGGGGTCCAGGTTAGTAATGAGGCTATATACAGGGGGTACCAGTACCGAGTCAATGTGCAGGGGTCCAGGTTAGTAATGAGGCTATATACAGGGGGTACCGGTACAGAGTCAACGTGCAGGGGTCCAGGTTAGTAATGAGGCTATATACAGGGGGTACAGGTACAGAGTCAACGTGCAGGGGTCCAGGTTAGTAATGAGGCTATATACAGGGGTACCAGTACCGAGTCAATGTGCAGGGTCCAGGTTAGTAATGAGGCTATATACAGGGGGTACCAGTACCGAGTCAATGTGCAGGGGTCCAGGTTAGTAATGAGGCTATATACAGGGGGTACCAGTACCGAGTCAATGTGCAGGGGTCCAGGTAGTAATGAGGCTATATACAGGGGGGTACCAGTACGAGTCAATGTGCAGGGGTCCAGGTTAGTAATGAGGCTATATACAGGGGGTACCAGTACCGAGTCAATGTGCAGGGGTCCAGGTTAGTAATGAGGCTATATACAGGGGGTACCAGTACGAGTCCAATGTGCAGGGGTCCAGGTTAGTAATGAGGCTATATACAGGGGGTACCAGTACCGAGTCAATGTGCAGGGTCCAGGTTAGTAATGAGGCTATATACAGGGGGTACCAGTACCGAGTCAATGTGCAGGGGTCCAGGTTAGTAATGAGGCTATATACAGGGGGTACAGTACCGAGTCAATGTGCAGGGTCCAGGTTAGTAATGAGGCTATATACAGGGGGTTACCAGTACCGAGTCAATGTGCAGGGGTACAGGTTAGTAATGAGGCTATATACAGGGGGTACCAGTACCGAGTCAATGTGCAGGGGTACAGGTTAGTAATGAGGCTATATACAGGGGGTACCAGTACCGAGTCAATGTGCAGGGGTCCAGGTTAGTAATGAGGCTATATACAGGGGGTACCGGTACAGAGTCAATGTGCAGGGGTCCAGGTTAGTAATGAGGCTATATACAGGGGGTACCAGTACCGAGTCAATGTGCAGGGGTCCAGGTTAGTAATGAGGCTATATACAGGGGGTACCAGTACCGAGTCAATGTGCAGGGGTCCAGGTTAGTAATGAGGCTATATACAGGGGTACCAGGTACCGAGTCAATGTGCAGGGGTCCAGGTTAGTAATGAGGCTATATACAGGGGGTACCAGTACGAGTCAATGTGCAGGGGTCCAGGTTAGTAATGAGGCTATATACAGGGGTACAGGTACAGAGTCAATGTGCAGGGGTACAGGTTAGTAATGAGGCTATATACAGGGGGTACCAGTACCGAGTCAATGTGCAGGGGTCCAGGTTAGTAATGAGGCTATATACAGGGGGGTACAGTACCGAGTCAATGTGCAGGGGTCCAGGTTAGTAATGAGGCTATATACAGGGGGTACCGGTACAGAGTCAATGTGCAGGGGTCCAGGTAGTAATGAGCTATATACGGGGGTACCTAGTACCGAGTCATGTGTCAGGGTCCAGGGGGGGGGTTAGTAATGAGCTATATACAGGGG
>NW_024061597.1:211329-299661 GCF_016432855.1 Salvelinus namaycush
GGAGCTGGCCAAGGGTTTATGGAACAACATGGTGAGTTAGGGTTAAGGTTAGGAGCTGGCCAAGGGTTTATGGACAACATGGTGAGTTAGGGGTTAAGGTTAGGAGCTGGCCAAGGGTTTATGAACAACATGGTGAGTTGGTTAAGGTTAGGAGCTGGCCAAGGGTTTATGGAACAACATGGTGAGTTAGGGGGTTGGGGTTAGGAGCTGGTCAAGGGTTTATGGAACAACATGGTGAGTTAGGGGTTAAGGTTAGGAGCTGGCCAAGGGACTATGGAACAACATGGTGAGTTAGGGGTTAAGGTTAGGAGCTGGCCAAGTGTTTATGGAACAACATGGTGAGTTAGGGGTTAAGGTTAGGAGCTGGCCAAGGGATAGGAACAACATGGTGAGTTAGGGGTTAAGGTTAGGAGCTGCCAAGGGTTATGGAACAACATGGTGAGTTAGGGGTTAGGTTAGGAGCTGGCCAAGGGTTAATGGAACAACATGGTGAGTTAGGGGTTAAGGTTAGGTTAAAGGGTTAGTGGCTGGCCAAGGGTTTATGGAACAACATGGTGAGTTAGGGGTTAAGGTTAGGAGCTGGCCAAGGGTTTATGGAACAACATGGTGAGTTAGGGGTTAAGGTTAGGAGCTGGCCAAGGGTTTATGGAACAACATGGTGAGTTAGGGGTTAAGGTTAGGAGCTGGCCAAGGGTTTATGGAACAACATGGTGAGTTAGGGGTTAAGGTTAGGAGCTGGCCAAGGGTTTATGGAAACATGGTAGTTAGGGGTTAAGGTTAGAGCTGGCCAAGGGTTTATGGAACAACATGGTGAGTTAAGGTTAGAGTTAAGGGTGGTTAGGGGTTAAGGTTAGGAGCTGGCCAAGGGTTTATGGAACAACATGGTGAGTTAGGTTAGAGTTAAGGGTTAAGGGTTAAGGTTGGCTGGCCAAGGGTTTATGGAACAACATGGTGAGTTAGGGGTTAAGGTTAGGAGCTGGCCAAGGGTTTATGGAACAACATGGTGAGTTAGGGGTTAAGGTTAGGAGCTGGCCAAGGGTTTATGGAACAACATGATGAGTTAGGGGTTAAGGTTAGGAGCTGGCCAAGGGTTTATGGAACAACATGGTGAGTTAGGGGTTAAGATTAGGAGCTGGCCAAGGGTTTATGGAACAACATGGTGAGTTAGGGGTTAAGGTTAGGAGCTGGCCAAGGGTTTATGGAACAACATAATGAGTTAGGGGTTAAGGTTAGGAGCTGGCCAAGTGTTTATGGAACAACATAATGAGTTAGGGGTTAAGGTTAGGAGCTGGCCAAGGGTTTATGGAACAACATAATGAGTTAGGGGTTAAGGTTAGGAGCTGGCCAAGGGTTTATGGAACAACATGGTGAGTTAGGGGTTAAGGTTAGGAGCTGGCCAAGGGTTTATGGAACAACATGGTGAGTTAGGGGTTAAGGTTAGGAGCTGGCCAGGGGACTATGGAACAACATGGTGAGTTAGGGGTTAAGGTTAGGTTAAAGGGTTAGGAGGTGGACAGGGGACTATGGAACAACATGGTGAGTTAGGGGTTAAGGTTAGGAGCTGGCCAAGGGTTTATGGAACAACATGGTGAGTTAGGGGTTAAGGTTAGGAGCTGGCCAAGGGTTTATGGAACAACATGGTGAGTTAGGGGTTAAGGTTAGGAGCTGGCCAAGGGTTTATGGAACAACATGGTGAGTTAGGGGTTAGGTTAGGAGCTGGCCAAGGGTTTATGGAACAACATGGTGAGTTAGGGGTTAAGGTTAGGAGCTGGCCAAGGGTTTATGGAACAACATGGTGAGTTAGGGGTTAAGGTTAGGAGCTGGCCAAGGGTTTATGGAACAACATGGTGAGTTAGGGGTTAAGGTTAGGAGCTGGCCAAGGGTTTATGGAACAACATGGTGAGTTAGGGGGTTGGGGTTAGGAGCTGGTCAAGGGTTTATGGAACAACATGGTGAGTTAGGGGTTAAGGTTAGGAGCTGGCCAAGGGACTATGGAACAACATGGTGAGTTAGGGGTTAAGGTTAGGAGCTGGCCAAGTGTTTATGGAACAACATGGTGAGTTAGGGGTTAAGGTTAGGAGCTGGCCAAGGGACTATGGAACAACATGGTGAGTTAGGGGTTAAGGTTAGGAGCTGGCCAAGGGTTAATGGAACAACATGGTGAGTTAGGGGTTAAGGTTAGGAGCTGGCCAAGGGTTAATGGAACAACATGGTGAGTTAGGGGTTAAGGTTAGGTTAAAGGGTTAAGGTTGGCTGGCCAAGGGTTTATGGAACAACATGGTGAGTTAGGGGTTAAGGTTAGGAGCTGGCCAAGGGTTTATGGAACAACATGGTGAGTTAGGGGTTAAGGTTAGGAGCTGGCCAAGGGTTTATGGAACAACATGGTGAGTTAGGGGTTAAGGTTAGGAGCTGGCCAAGGGTTTATGGAACAACATGGTGAGTTAAGGTTAGAGTTAAGGGTGAGTTAGGGGTTAAGGTTAGGAGCTGGCCAAGGGTTTATGGAACAACATGGTGAGTTAAGGTTAGAGTTAAGGGTTAAGGGTTAAGGTTGGCTGGCCAAGGGTTTATGGAACAACATGGTGAGTTAGGGGTTAAGGTTAGGAGCTGGCCAAGGGTTTATGGAACAACATGGTGAGTTAGGGGTTAAGGTTAGGAGCTGGCCAAGGGTTTATGGAACAACATGGTGAGTTAGGGGTTAAGGTTAGGAGCTGGCCAAGGGTTTATGGAACAACATGGTGAGTTAGGGGTTAAGGTTAGGTTAAAGGGTTAACCCTTTAACCTAACCTTAACCCCTAACTCACCATGTTGTTCCATAGTCCCCTGTCCACCTAGGAGCTGGACAGGGGACTATGAAACGACATGGTGAGTTAGCGGTTAGGAGTTAAGGGGTTAGGATTTAGGGGTTTGGGTTATCAGTTGGGACTATGAAACAACATGGTGAACCCTCTTAACATTTCTATGTTAAAAAACGATATGGGAAAATATTGCATGAATTTTTTTGCAAAGAGAACACCGAGTTGTGTTTTGTTAATTTGAGCATAATGTCCTCCCATTTTTTCCCAGTTCCAACCGGAGGGACATAAAGAGTTGGTGTACACATTCTCAAACCCTGTCAAACTCATCTGCCCTCCCAAGGTACTTGTATTGTATTTATTATGGATCCACATTAGTTCCTGCCAAGGCAGCAGCTACTCCTCCTGGGGCTTATTATTATGGATCCCCATTAGTTCCTGCCAAGGCAACAGCTACTCTTCCTGGGGTTTATTATGGATCCCCATTAGTTCCTGCCAAGGCAGCAGCTACTCTTCCTGGGGTTTATTAGGGATCCCCATTAGTTCCTGTCAAGGCAGCAGCTACTCTTCCTGGGGTTTATTATTATGGATCCCATTAGTTCCTGCCAAGGCAGCAGCTACTCTTCCTGGGGTTTATTATGGATCCCATTAGTTCCTGCCAAGGCAGCAGCTACTCTTCCTGGGGTTTATTATGGATCCCATTAGTTCCTGTCAAGGCAGCAGCTACTCTTCCTGGGGTTTATTATGTATCCCCATTAGTTCCTGCCAAGGCAGCAGCTACTCTTCCTGGGGTTTATTATGGATCCCCATTATTCCTGCCAAGGCAGCAGCTACTTTCTGGGGTTTATTATGGATCCCCATTAGTTCCTGCCAGGGTAGCAGCTACTCTTCCTGGGGTTTATTATGGATCCCCATTAGTTCCTGCCAAGGTAGGAGCTACTCTTCCTGGGGTTTATTATGGATCCCCATTAGTTCCTGCCAAGGCAGCAGCTACTCTTCCTGGGGTTTATTATGGATCCCCATTAGTTCCTGTCAAGGCAGCAGCTACTCTTCCTGGGGTTTATTATGGATCCCCATTAGTTCCTGCCAAGGCAGCAGCTACTCTTCCTGGGGTTATTATGGATCCCCATTAGTTCCTGCCAAGGTAGGAGCTACTCTTCCTGGGGTTTATTATGAATCCCCATTAATTCCTGCCAAGGCAACAGCTACTCTTCCTGGGGTTTATTATGGATCCCCATTAGTTCCTGCCAAGTAGCAGCTACTCTTCCTGGGGTTTATTATGGATCCCCATTAGTTCCTGTCAAGGCAGCAGTTACTCTTCCTGGGGTTTATTATGGATCCCCATTAGTTCCTGCCAAGGCATCAGCTACTCTTCCTGGGGTTTATTATGGATCCCCATTAGTTCCTGCCAAGGCATCAGCTACTCTTCCTGGGGTTTATTACGGATCCCCATTAGTTCCTGCCAAGGCAGCAGCTACTCTTCCTGGGGCTTATTATTATGGATCCCCGTTAGTTCCTGCCAAGGCAGCAGCTACTCTTCCTGGGGTTTATTATGAATCCCCATTAATTCCTGCCAAGGCAACAGCTACTCTTCCTGGGGTTTATTATGGATCCCCATTAGTTCCTGCCAAGGTAGGAGCTACTCTTCCTGGGATCCTGCAAAATTAATACAGTCCTATACAATTTTAAAAACAATACATTTCAAAACAGATTTGACAACACATTAAGTGTTACTCTACTACCACATATCTACAACACAAAATCCATGTGTACCTGTGTGTATAGTGCGTATGTTATAGTGTGTGTGTGTGTCTCTAAGATGGCGCAGACAGACATGGCCGCTCTGCTTCTGGCTTTATAGTGTGTGTGTGTGTGTCTCTAAGATGGCGCAGACAGACATGGCCGCTCTGCTTCTGGCTCCAAAGCAACTTTGCAGCATTTTTTTATTTTTGTGTGTTAAGTCTTATGTTTTTGGCCCAGAACGTTTTTTGCTTTATTATATTCAACCAGAAATAACTTTTGGATATCAGAGCGATGGTAATTCACCAGCATTCCGACCAGAAATACGCCCAAAAAGTTCGTACCCCCCCCCCCCACGGCAATTGAACTTATCCCAGAGGCTGCTCCAAGATGCCGCCTGCAGAGAAGAGGTTTTCGGAGTGGACTTCTAGTCCGACTCAGGAGGCGTGCACACCATCCACCGCTTCCGAGTATATTACTCACTAATGTTCAGTCTCTGGACAATAAAGTAGACGAGCTCAAGGCGAGGATCTATACCTATATCCGGAGAGAGCCATGATTCCGTGAAACACTGTCCCCGTCCATTCAGCCAGCTGGGTTCTCGGTACATTGCGCAGACCACAATAAAGAACTATCCAGGAAGAAGAAAGGTGTATGTTTCATGATTAACTACTCTAACTAACTAACTAACTATTAACTACTGATTGTCGTAATGTATAGGAACTCAAGTCCTTTTGTTCACCTGACCTAGAATACCTCACAATCAAATGGCGACCGTATTATCTCCCAATAGAATTCTCTTCGGTTATAGTAACAGCCGTGTATATTCCCCCTCAAGCCGATACCACAGCGGCCTTTAAAGAACTACAGTGGACTTTGTGTAAACTAGAAACCACATATCCTGAGGCCACAATTATTGTAGCTGGGAACTTTTAATAAAGAAAATCTGAGGAAAACTCTACCGAAGTTCTATTAACACATGGCCTGTAGTACTCGTGCTTCAAAAACTGTCAACCATTGTTCCTCCCCCTTCCGGGATGGCTACAAGGCATAACCCCAACTTCCCTTCGGGAAATCAAATTACAACTCCATTCTGCTCCTCCCTTTCTATAGGCAGAACCTCAAACAGGAAGTACCCATGCTAAGGTCTATTCAACGCTGGTCTGACCAATCGGAATCCATGCTTCAGGATTGTTTTTATCACATGGACTGGGATATCAATCAATCAATCAAATGTATTTATAAAGCCCTTCTTACATCAGCTGATGTCACAAAGTGCTGTACAGAAACCCAGCATAAAACCCCAAACAGCAAGCAATGCAGGTGTAGAAGCACAGTGGCTAGAAAAAACTGGCTAGGAAGAACAGACTATGGGAGGCGCACAGTACTACATAGAGCCATGACTACATGGAACTCTATTCCACATCAGGTAACTGATGCAAGCAGTAGAATCAGATTTATAAAACAGGTAAAAATACACCTTATGGAACAACGGGGACTGTGAAGAGACAAACACCAAGGTACAGACACATGCATACGCAAACATTGTGATATTGTTGTATGGTGGTATTAAATATGTTGTATTGTAGATATGTAATAATGTCATATGATGTACTGTTTTATCTTTTGTTTTATATGTAATATAAGTGCTTTAATATGTTTGGTACCCAGGAAGAGTAGCTGCTGCCTTGGCAATGGGGATCCCTAATAAATGCAAACCCTGTATATTTTACAGTAGGCCCTATGTCAGCTCTGTCTTCCACAGTATGCTCCATGTCAACCCTATGTCAGCCCTATATATTTTGCATAGGCCCCATGCCAACCCTGTCAGCCCTATATATTTTACAGTAGACCCCATGTCAACTCTGTCAGCCCTATATATTTTACAGTAGACCCCATGTCAACTCTGTCAACCCTATATATTTTACAGTAGACCCCATGTCAACCCTATATATTTTACAGTAAGCCCCATGTCAACCCTACGTCAGCCCTATATATTTTACAGTAGTCCCCATGTCAACTCTGTCAGCCCTATATATTTTACAGTAGACCCCATGTCAACCCTATATATTTTACAGTAAGCCCCATGTCAACCCTACGTCAGCCCTATATATTTTACAGTAGTCCCCATGTCAACTCTGTCAGCCCTATATATTTTACAGTAGACCCCATGTCAACTCTGTCAACCCTATATATTTTACAGTAAGCCCCATGTCAGCCCTACGTCAGCTCTATATATTTTACAGTAGTCCCCATGTCAACTCTGTCAGCCCTATATATTTTACAGTAGACCCCATGTCAACTCTGTCAACCCTATATATTTTACAGTAAGCCCCATGTCAGCCCTACGTCAGCTCTATATATTTTACAGTAGTCCCCATGTCAACTCTGTCAGCCCTATATATTTTACAGTAGTCCCCATGTCAACTCTGTCAGCCCTATATATTTTACAGTAGACCCCATGTCAACTCTGTCAACTCTATATATTTTACAGTAAGCCCCATGTCAACCCTACGTCAGCCCTATATATTTTACAGTAGTCCCCATGTCAACTCTGTCAGCCCTATATATTTTACAGTAGTCCCCATGTCAACTCTGTCAGCCCTATATATTTTACAGTAGACCCCATGTCAACTCTGTCAACCCTATATATTTTACAGTAAGCCCCATGTCAACCCTACGTCAGCTCTATATATTTTAGAGCAAGCCCCATATCAACCCTATATTTTTTTTACATAGCCCTATGTCAACCCTATGTCTTCCACAATAGGCCCCATATCAGCCCATTATATTTTACATAGGCCCTATGTCTACCCTATGTCAGCCCTATGTGTTTTACAGTAGCCCCCATGTCAACCCTACATAAGCCCTATACATTTTACAGTAGGCCCCATGTCACCCCTATGGCAGGTCTATGTATTTTACAGTAGGCCCTACATCAACCCTATGTCTTCCACAGTAGGCCCCATGTCAACCCTATGTCAGCCCTATATATTTTAAAGTAGGCCCTATGTCACCCTTATGTCAGCTCTATGTCTTCCACATTAGGCCCCATGTCAGCGCTATGTATTTTACAGTAGGCCCTATGTCAACCCTGTCTTCCACAGTAGGCCCTATATCAACCCTATGTCAGCGCTATGTACTTTACAGTAGGCCCTATGTCAACCCTGTCTTCCACAGTAGGCCCTATATCAACCCTATGTCAGCGCTATGTACTTTACAGTAGACCCTATGTCAACCCTGTCTTCCACAGTAGGCCCTATATCAACCCTATGTCAGCCCTATGTGTTTTACGGTAGGCCCTATGTCAACCCTGTCTTCCACAGTAGGCCCTATATCAACCCTATGTCAGCACTATGTGTTTTACGGTAGCCTCCATCTCAACCCTACATCAGCCCTATGTATTTTACAGTAGGCCCCATGTCAACCCTACGTCATCCCTATATATTTTACATAGGCCCTATATCTTCCACAATATGCCCCCATGTCAAACCTATGTCAGGTCTGTTTTTTTACAGTAGATCCCATGTCAGCCCTATATATTTTGCATTAGGTCCAATAGCAACCCTATGTCAGCCCTACATATTTTACATAGGCCCTATGTCTTCCACAATAGGCCCCATGTCAACCCTATGTCAGCCCTATATATTTTACATAGGGCCTATGTCAACCCTACGTATTTTACATATGTCTTTGAATCTTGAATTATTGAATTGAAGACATTCACAACTATCTGTTAATGGGGATGTTTTGTGATTTAGGACCATCCTTACATCTACACAAGACCCAGAGTTGTGTCTGCAGGACCACCACTGACCCTCCACATGCCCATGGTCATCCTCCTTCTACTCCTTACAGTGTCTGCAATCTACTGATCTACATGACTGTTTCAATGGGTTGATAACCTACATGACTGTTTCAATGGGTTGATAATCTACATGACTGTTTCAATGGGCTGATAATCTACATGACTGTTTCAATGGGCTGATAATCTACATGACTGTTTCAATGGGCTGATAATCTACATGACTGTTTCAATGGGTTGATAACCTACATGACTGTTTCAATGGGTTGATAATCTACATGACTGTTTCAATGGGTTGATAACCTACATGACTGTTTCAATGGGTTGATAATCTACATGACTGTTTCAATGGGCTGATAATCTACATGACTGTTTCAATGGGTTGATAATCTACATGTAGTGTTTCCAATGGGCTGATAATCTACATGCAGTGTTTCCAATGGGTTGATAATCTACATGTAGTGTTTCCAATGGGCTACTCTTCATGCAGTGTTTCCAATGGGCTACTCTACATTACTGTTTCCAATGGGTTGATAATCTACATGTAGTGTTTCCAATGGGCTACTCTACATGTAGTGTTTCCAATGGGCTACTCTACATGTAGTGTTTCCAATGGGCTACTCTTCATGCAGTGTTTCCAATGGGCTACTCTTCATGCAGTGTTTCCAATGGGCTACTCTTCATGCAGTGTTTCCAATGGGCTACTCTTCATGCAGTGTTTCCAATGGGCTACTCTTCATGCAGTGTTTCCAATGGGCTACTCTACACGTAGTGTTTCCAATGGGCTACTCTACACGTAGTGTTTCCAATGGGCTACTCTTCATGCAGTGTTTCCAATGGGCTACTCTACATGTAGTGTTTCCAATGGGCTACTCTACATGTAGTGTTTCCAATGGGCTACTCTTCATGCAGTGTTTCCAATGAGCTACTCTTCATGCAGTGTTTCCAATGGGCTACTCTACATGTAGTGTTTCCAATGGGCTACTCTACATGTAGTGTTTCCAATGGGCTACTCTTCATGCAGTGTTTCCAATGGGCTACTCTTCATGCAGTGTTTCCAATGGGCTACTCTACATGTAGTGTTTCCAATGGGCTACTCTACATGTAGTGTTTCCAATGGGCTACTCTACATGTAGTGTTTCCAATGGGCTACTCTTCATGCAGTGTTTCCAATGGGCTACTCTTCATGCAGTGTTTCCAATGGGCTACTCTTCATGCAGTGTTTCCAATGGGCTACTCTACATGTAGTGTTTCCAATGGGCTACTCTACATGTAGTGTTTCCAATGGGCTACTCTACGTGTAGTGTTTCCAATGGGCTACTCTACATGTAGTGTTTCCAATGGGCTACTCTTCATGCAGTGTTTCCAATGGGCTACTCTTCATGCAGTGTTTCCAATGGGCTACTCTTCATGCAGTCACCGGTATACTTTTATTTACAAAGCCATTTTGAGTTTACTACCATTTCATTTTGGCATTTTTATCGTTCAGAAATGTGGTGGGTACTCTCTTCGTTCGCAGGACTTTATCCTGCTAACTGTTCCAAATGTCAGAACTGAATTTGGTAAAAGGTCTTTTATGTACTCTGCGCCATCGTCTTGGAACGCATTACAAAATAATTTTAAACTGGAAGAACTTGTCCCGATTGGTGTTTTTAAATCACTGATGAAGGATCTTGAGACTGATTTCCCTGACCTGTCAATGTTTTTAATTTGCTGTTTTTGATTTTGTTATACTCTTGTGAATTCTATGGTTTTTACTAGATTACTTGTAGTTTTTCATGTTGTCTGTCTGTAATTTTTGTAATGACTTGGTGCTGCCTATCTTGGCCAGGACGCTCTTGACAAAGAGATTTTAAATCTCAATGAGCCCTTCCTGGTTAAATAAAGGTTAAATAAAATAAAACATCCAATGGGCTACTCTTCATGCTGTGTTTCCAATGGGCTACTCTTCATGCTGTGTTTCCAATGGGCTACTCTTCATGCTGTGTTTCCAATGGGCTACTCTTCATGCTGTGTTTCCAATGGGCTACTCTTCATGCTGTGTTTCCAATGGGCTACTCTTCATGCTGTGTTTCCAATGGGCTACTCTACATGCAGTGTTTCCAATGGGCTACTCTACATGCAGTGTTTCCAATGGGCTACTATTCATGCAGTGTTTCCAATGGGCTACTCTTCATGCTGTGTTTCCAATGGGCTACTCTTCATGCTGTGTTTCCAATGGGCTACTCTTCATGCTGTGTTTCCAATGGGCTACTCTTCATGCTGTGTTTCCAATGGGCTACTCTTCATGCTGTGTTTCCAATGGGCTACTCTTCATGCAGTGTTTCCAATGGGCTACTATTCATGCAGTGTTTCCAATGGGCTACTCTACATGCAGTGTTTCCAATGGGCTACTCTACATGCAGTGTTTCCAATGGGCTACTATTCATGCAGTGTTTCCAATGGGCTACTCTACATGCAGTGTTTCCAATGGGCTACTCTTCATGCAGTGTTTCCAATGGGCTACTCTTCATGCAGTGTTTCCAATGGGCTACTATTCATGCAGTGTTTCCAATGGGCTACTATTCATGCAGTGTTTCCAATGGGCTACTCTACATGCAGTGTTTCCAATGGGCTACTCTTCATGCAGTGTTTCCAATGGGCTACTCTTCATGTAGTGTTTCCAATGGGCTACTCTTCATGTAGTGTTTCCAATGGGCTACTCTTCATGCAGTGTTTCCAATGGGCTACTCTTCATGTAGTGTTTCCAATGGGCTACTCTTCATGTAGTGTTTCCAATGGGCTACTCTTCATGCAGTGTTTCCAATGGGCTACTCTTCATGTAGTGTTTCCAATGGGCTACTCTTCATGTAGTGTTTCCAATGGGCTACTCTTCATGCCGTGTTTCCAATGGGCTACTCTTCATGCAGTGTTTCCAATGGGCTACTCTTCATGCAGTGTTTCCAATGGGCTACTCTTCATGTAGTGTTTCCAATGGGCTACTCTTCATGCAGTGTTTCCAATGGGCTACTCTTCATGCAGTGTTTCCAATGGGCTACTCTACATGTAGTGTTTCCAATGGGCTACTCTTCATGCAGTGTTTCCAATGGGCTACTATTCATGCAGTGTTTCCAATGGGCTACTATTCATGCAGTGTTTCCAATGGGCTACTCTTCATGTAGTGTTTCCAATGGGCTACTATTCATGCAGTGTTTCCAATTGGCTACTCTTCATTCAGTGTTTCCAATGGGCTACTATTCATGCAGTGTTTCCAATGGGCTACTCTTCATGTAGTGTTTCCAATTGGCTACTCTTCATTCAGTGTTTCCAATGGGCTACTATTCATGCAGTGTTTCCAATGGGCTACTATTCATGCAGTGTTTCCAATGGGCTACTATTCATGCAGTGTTTCCAATGGGCTACTCTACATGCAGTGTTTCCAATGGGCTACTCTACATGTAGTGTTTCCAATGGGCTACTCTACATGTAGTGTTTCCAATGGGCTACTCTTCATGCAGTGTTTCCAATGGGCTGCTCTTCATGTAGTGTTTCCAATGGGCTACTCTACATGCAGTGTTTCCAATGGGCTACTCTACATGCAGTGTTTCCAATGGGCTACTCTACATGTAGTGTTTCCAATGGGCTACTATTCATGTAGTGTTTCCAATGGGCTACTATTCATGTAGTGTTTCCAATGGGCTACTATTCATGTAGTGTTTCCAATGGGCTACTCTTCATGTAGTGTTTCCAATGGGCTACTCTTCATGCAGTGTTTCCAATGGGCTACTCTTCATGTAGTGTTTCCAATGGGCTACTCTACATGTAGTGTTTCCAATGGGCTACTATTCATGTAGTGTTTCCAATGGGCTACTATTCATGCAGTGTTTCCAATGGTCTGATAATCTCCATGCAGTGTTTCCAATGGGCTACTCTACATGTAGTGTTTCCAATGGGCTACTCTTCATGTAGTGTTTCCAATGGGCTACTATTCATGTAGTGTTTCCAATGGGCTACTCTTCATGTAGTGTTTCCAATGGGCTACTCTACATGTAGTGTTTCCAATGGGCTACTATTCATGTAGTGTTTCCAATGGGCTACTATTCATGTAGTGTTTCCAATGGGCTACTATTCATGTAGTGTTTCCAATGGGCTACTCTACATGTAGTGTTTCCAATGGGCTACTATTCATGTAGTGTTTCCAATGGGCTACTATTCATGCAGTGTTTCCAATGGGCTACTCTTCATGTAGTGTTTCCAATGGGCTACTCTACATGTAGTGTTTCCAATGGGCTACTCTTCATGTAGTGTTTCCAATGGGCTACTCTACACGTAGTGTTTCCAATGGGCTACTCTTCATGCAGTGTTTCCAATGGGCTACTCTACGTGTAGTGTTTCCAATGGGCTACTCTACATGTAGTGTTTCCAATGGGCTACTCTACATGTAGTGTTTCCAATGGGCTACTCTTCATGTAGTGTTTCCAATGGGCTACTCTACATGTAGTGTTTCCAATGGGCTACTCTACGTGTAGTGTTTCCAATGGGCTACTATTCATGTAGTGTTTCCAATGGGCTACTATTCATGCAGTGTTTCCAATGGGCTACTCTACGTGTAGTGTTTCCAATGGGCTACTCTTCATGTAGTGTTTCCAATGGGCTACTCTTCATGCAGTGTTTCCAATGGGCTACTCTTCATGCAGTGTTTCCAATGGTCTGATAATCTCCATGCAGTGTTTCCAATGGGCTACTCTTCATGCAGTGTTTCCAATGGGCTACTCTTCATGCAGTGTTTCCAATGGGCTACTCTTCATGTAGTGTTTCCAATGGGCTACTCTACATGTAGTGTTTCCAATGGGCTACTCTTCATGCAGTGTTTCCAATGGGCTACTCTACATGCAGTGTTTCCAATGGGCTACTCTACATGCAGTGTTTCCAATGGGCTACTCTACATGCAGTGTTTCCAATGGGCTACTCTACACGTAGTGTTTCCAATGGGCTACTCTTCATGCAGTGTTTCCAATGGGCTACTCTACATGCAGTGTTTCCAATGGGCTACTCTACATGCAGTGTTTCCAATGGGCTACTCTACATGTAGTGTTTCCAATGGGCTACTCTACACGTAGTGTTTCCAATGGGCTACTCTACACGTAGTGTTTCCAATGGGCTACTCTTCATGCAGTGTTTCCAATGGGCTACTCTACATGTAGTGTTTCCAATGGGCTACTCTACATGTAGTGTTTCCAATGGGCTACTCTACGTGTAGTGTTTCCAATGGGGTACTATTCATGCAGTGTTTCCATGACAAAGCAAAAACAGGTTTTTAGAAATGTTTGCAAATGTATAAAAACAGAAATAGCTTATTTACATAAGTATTCAGACCCTTTGCTATGAGACTCTAAATTGAGCTCAGGTGCATCCTGTTTCCATTGATCATCATTGAGATGTTTCTTCAACTTGATTGGAGTCCATCTGTGGTAAATTCAATTGATTGGACATGATTTGGAAAGGCACACACCTGTCTATATAAGGTACCACAGTTGACAGTGCATGTTAGAGCAAAAACCAGACATGAGGTCGAAGGAATTGTCAGTAGAGCTCCGAGACAGGATGGTGTCGAGGCACAGATCTGGGAAGGGTACCAAAAAAATTCTGAATCATTGAAGGTCCCCAAGAACACAGTGGCTCTATCATTCTTAAATGGAAGAAGTTTGGAACCACCAAGACTCTTCCTAGAGCTGACCACCCGTCCAAACTGAGCAATGGGGGAGAAGGGCCTTAGTCAGGGAGGTGGTCACTCTGACAGAGCTCCAGAATTCCTCTGTGGAGATGGGAGAACCTTTCAGAAGGACAACCATCTCTGCAGCACTCCACCAATCAGGCCTTTATGGTTAGAGTGGCCAGACGGAAGCCACTCCTCAGAAAAAGGCACATAACAACCCACTTGGAGTTTGTCAAAAGGCACCTGAAGGACTCTCAGACCATGAGGAACAAGATTCTCTGGTCTGATGAAACCAAGATCGAACTCTTTGGCCTCAATGCCAATCGTCACGTCTGGTGGAAACCTGGTTCCATCCCTAAGGTGAAGCATGGTGGTGGCAGCATCATACTGTGGGGATGTTTTTCAGCGGCAGAGACTGGGAGACTAGTCAGGATTGACTGAAAGATGAAAGGAACAGAGAGATCCTTGATGAAAACCTGCTCCAGAGCGCTCAGGACCTCAGACGAAGGTTCACCTTCCAACAGGACAATGGCCCTAAGCACACAGCAAAAACAACGCAGGAGTGGCTCAGGACAAGTCTCTGTCTCAGCCTCCAGTATTTATGCTGCAGTCGTTTGCTAATGGGATAATGTTTTGTGCAAGGTTGGGCAACACCTGTCAAGCGCACTGGTTCCATATCCAAAGTTCCACACTCATTTTTCTTCATAGTCCAAATAGCATGGTTCTGAACTGTAGATTCCTGCATCAATCTTCATTGGACCAATAGAAATTGATAATGGTTTGGTTGGTTTCATATCTGTCTACCCCCCCACTCCTGTTGCTCTCATCTTCATGCCCGTGTACTGAGGACATATATGTTTTGCATAGGATATGGGAAATACAGTGACTTCAGCACCCGTATCTACTAAAAAGAAACTACTGCAATGTTATTAACCACCATGTTCACATATATTCCATCTGATTTCATGTGTACGCCAGCTGAGATGGGATGTAAAGAGGGAGTCTGTTAGTTTACCTCCACAGCATCCAGCGAACTCTGCTGCTGAGCCGGAGAGAGCTTCTTCCATTTCTGCACAACATTGTGTCATTAGAGCTGTTGTCCTGTTTCCATTAGACGGACCCTTCTTCTCCTGCCCACTTCTCATAAAATCACGTTTTCTTTTCCTACATTCTCGTTGCCAGTGACCAGAAATCCTGCAATAATGACATACACCAGGTTTCTCTTCCCCTGAACGGATAATGTTGTTGGTTTCACTTGGAACCTGCACAACTCTGATAACCACGTCTTAAAAGTTTTTGACCATTCATCCAACTGTTTTGGAGATGCTGATTTATGTGTGATCACTATCTCTAGAGGTTTGTCTTCACTTCCTTTTACAGCCTGTGTTCTGGTTTGCCTAAGACATTGTTTGTCACTGCTGTCAGAATCTGTTGACTCAAAGCCAGGCAGTGCTGACCAGATGCTTGAAACCTGATCTGCCTTGCACAACTCAGTGTGAGGATCAATAGATTGAAGAACAGAGGTGGGGGTCACGTTTCCTCCTCTACTTTGAAATGGTTCTATATATCCCTAGACAGTGAATTTAAAATCTCTTTCATGTTCATATCCGGAAGAGCTGTTCCGCCCTTTTCCAGAGTGGTTTTCTCACATAATAATGACATTACATTAACGTCAAAAGTTGTATAATATATATCTCTATATTTATTTATCCCCCACCCCCCAAAAAGAAGAAGAAATATATATAAACCCTTTTGAGGACTCAAACCTCTTCTAATAACAAATTGTTTCAGTAGGGCCTGGATACCCATAAAGCATATGTTCACTTCAAAAAGCTTGTTGAAGGCTTACATTAACCACACGTGTAAAAATTGCTACTCAACTAACAACTCACTTCTATGCAACAAGAAGATTTCACAAAAAACAGAGGCCTCAAACCTTTTAATAGAGAAAGGACTCCAACCTTTTAATAGAGTAACAAATGACTAAACTCTGTAATAAAACAAAGGACTTGAACGCTTATACATCACAGGTACATATCACTCATTGCATGCACTATTTTAACCTGATTTGGTTCTTTTAAAATGATATTGGTCTAGACTCACCCAGCAATTCTGCCGTCAATCAGGAGATTAAGAGTTGACTCCCCAAAGTGGGTTGTGCTCAGCCTTCTCTCTTTCCTCTGGATCAACACACAGCTGATAAGTTTTTCTTGTTGTCGTTCAGATCAATTCATCCGGGTCACGGCACCAATTGTTAGCAGTTGATGTTATTTTTCAATAACACAAACTCCAAAGCAAATCAGGGGGAGAAAAATAGATGTATTTGTGAAGGACAAATCATAGATGTTATGTTGGGAGGTAGATGTTCAGTCTCCCCTGTCCTCAGCTTTTCTCCACAGAACAAAGGAACAGGATGTCATTTATAACCCCCCCCCACCCTAGCCTGGGGTTGACCAATCAGAAATCCTTGCAGTACAACTGGGCCAATGGCCAAATAACAAGTATCCTGCTCCAGACTCAATGTACAGACCGTAGCACACGTAGCTCTGAGTTCAGGAGTGACATTCCACAGATTCTAAACAGTTGTTAAACTGAACCCCAACTCCTATTTACAATTCCCTATTGACCATTAGGACTCTAGTTTTTAATCCTCTCATCCTCTGCGTTGTGTATTTATCTTCATAATATGACTGCCAAGGTGTCTGTCTTCACTTATAGCCTGTGAGAAAAACCCAATCATGTGATGGAGAGCCGTGTGAGTGAGAGGAGCTTCGGAGCGCCCAGTCGGGAGAAGGGAATTATAATTATTATATTCAGCCTAAGGGCATAACGGCCAATGGCCGCAAAAGGCATGGATTTTTTTAGGGGGCATTATGGACAAACAAAGGGGATGCTGCCGGGAAATTCAAGGCATTATCAAGTGCCAGTCAAATTGCAAATGAGGGACTGATGAAGTGTGTACAGCAGAGCTCATGCCTTTCATGCAACTTTTTCAAATCATCATTAGAGTCGCATCATGAAACCTAAGAATGTATTAAAAATCAAAACATATATAGTCCAACATTTGTAGAACAACTAAAACAACATGAATAACTCTAAATGAAGCATATAGGAGGACCTATTTCTTTGTTAACCGCTCAACACAGAATAGCCGCATGTGGGCACTTCCCCAAATCATTTGGAGAAAACATCTGTTCCGTTTTATTCAGCTTTGATCAAATGTATTCTTCATACTATAAAATAATATAAAATAACGCCATGGAATTCCAAGCAAATCTTGCCTGCTAAATGAACTAGTGTAGCCCACAGACATATGGCATAGCCAGATCAGGACCTGCTAAATGAACTAGTGTAGCCCACAGCCACATGGCATAGCCAGATCAGGACCTGCTAAATGAACTAGTGTAGCCCACAGACATATGGCATAGCCAGTTCAGGGCCTGCTAAATGAACTAGTGTAGCCCACAGACATATGGCATAGCCAGATCAGGACCTGCTAAATGAACTAGTGTAGCCCACAGACATATGGCATAGCTAGTTCAGGGCCTAAGAAAAGGACAACTCATTCTATTCCGTTCTTCTGAAACAGACTACATTTTCTTCATATCATGTTTCTTTAGACCTGTCTAAAATAAATAATGGTTTAATTAGACTTTTTTATTTTTTTTAAACGTAGATGTTCCAAATGTCTGCATCAGTGACTTGTAGTCTATGGAAGACAGGAGATGCTAAATATGTTTACGTTAATTAACGGTCAATTACCGTGAGACCGGCAATTATTTGCTTGACAATCACCGGCTGACAAAGTTTCATGACCTCCACAGCCCTATTTGCAGGTAAAAGCAACTGGCTCTCCCTAAGGGTTAGGATTAGACATGGGAACCAAGGAGGTTAAGGGTAGGAAAGGCCTCAGGACTGGTTAGGGGTTTTTCCTGCAAAAAACAGTATGGGTCTCTTGCGCCTCGCTGTGGCCATCTGTGCCATCTCGCTGGGCTCATAATCTGAGGTAGTGTAACAGTATAACTTTAAACCGTCCCCTCGCCCCGACACGGGCACGAACCAGGGAACCTCTGCACACATCAACAACTGACACCCACGAAGCGTCGTTACCCATCGCTCCACAAAGGCCACGGCCCTTGCAGAGCAAGGTGCAACCCTACTTCTAGGTTTCAGAGCAAGTGACGTAACTGATTGAAACGCTACTAGCGCGTACCCGCTAACTAGCTAGCCATTTCACATCCGTTACAGTAGCAACTGCTTCAGATCTACAAATCACCATTAGCTGCCAAGCAATGCGCTAGATAGACCCACTCAGTGAACCTGCAGCAGCACACTCTCTTAAGGAACAGATGTCTATGCATATCAAATTACACAGCAGCCATGTAGAAACAAAAAAATCGTTAAAATAATAAAGGTTATATATTTGCTATAAAAAGTATTATTGCAGTTTAAATTGGCCACATCTCAAAAAAAAAGACAAGGACATGTGCTTTGATAAGATTGTATTCCTTTTTCTGAAAATAGTATTGTTAACTATGACCAGAATTTTTGATGGATAGGTGCCAGCCAACTTTGTCAAGATGGGTCACCACAACGTGTACCCAGACGACTGGTTCACCAAAGATTTTTTATAACTGAACCAAGATAGACCACAACCTGTCGTTTCAAATTGGAATAAATTTGGCATAGTGGGCAGAACAAAGAAGGAGGTCGGCACCTGTGCAATAATTCAATTTGCATTTTTACTCCTTCTAAACAACGTACCTTTTTTTGTACACCTTTGGCAAAGGGTTATGTATGTCTACGAAACGTAGTCCACTCTGTTCGTAACAGATTCTAGTTTTGGAAACAAAAAACTGTATTGAGATCAATGTTTTACCGATGAGAAAATTTGCAGAATGTCGGCCAAAATCCATCTCGTTCTATCTTCTCCCACTACCGGCCACTGGGCTTCCTTTCACTACCATTTTTGGTAGAGAGCGGAAACGCCAACCGGACGCTTCACATTTACACATCTGGTGAAATATCTGTCTCATTGTTATATCTGTGGTTTCACCAAGTGGCTGTGTTAATGTCAAGTTACTTGAGGTTAACCCACAAGGTTTACGCTAGTTAATGGCATTGCTACGTGACACAATGGGTTGGGCACAGAATGTTCAGAAGTCGAGTTGGTGCACCGCGCTCAAGAACTGCCAGGGTGAAAAATGCCCTAAAATAAGTCCTATTTTCCGATTTTACTTCAAAACTACGGCAAACAACTAGGACAGAAGGTAGTATTATGAAACTGGACTCCATGGCGGATGCAATAAATTGATTTGCATCAGAAAAAAGCGTTGTTAAAAATGCCTACGAACGATTATTTATTTCACAAGAAAGACCTGTCCTTAATCCTTACTCTAAATGGCTAACTGTGTTTAGTGCCCTTAAGAAACTGCTAATTGCATTACCTCGCCTAAAAACACACAAGTTGTCACTATCACTTCAACAAATAGCAATTTTGTCGTTTGTGTTGCTCCGCAGTGGAGCATGAGCTCCCTGAATTATTGACGCAGGCCAATCATATTTGATGAGAAACCCCAAATGGGCGAGTGTTTGTGGGCAAGGCGCTATCGACAATATGGCGGACGATGGAGACAGTACGAGTGGAGCAGTTGACACTAGTGGCGGGCTGGGGACTTCAGATGAGTCGGACGCGTTCAGTCTTGGCGGGATGTTGTTAAATTTAAGTATTTTAGTTTTAGTGGTTGCGATCTGCTATGTTATTTATCGGCGATGGGGTAAACGAATTGTCGATGACGCGGCCAAAGGAAGCGAGGCCTCGTCTCTTCCGAAGATGAGAAGAGGTGATTTCACGTTGGAACAACTGAGGGAATACGATGGACTGCAAAACCCCCGGATCATGATGGCAGTTAATATGAAAGTATTCGATGTTACCACCGGCAAAACGTTTTATGGCCGAGGTAAGAATCCGTTAATGGAAAATAACACACTGGATGACATCGGTTGTTTGGGCGCAACAGTTAGCCTCGACTAGCTTGGTAAAGTTAGCCGGCTAACTCCAATAAAGCAAGTTAGCAGCTAGCTACCCAAGCAGTTATTTTAGTGTTTTCATTTAGCATGTTGGCAAACTAACTTCGCTAGCTAGTTAGTCTGGCACTTTCCAATGTTAGCATTGCAATGGCTTGTTAGCTAGTTTATTCTAGGTTGTAGTTAGACACGTGTGTATGTTTACTGTACTAATTTACGTTAGCTGGCTAACGTTAGTTGAGCTACCTACAAAAGCAACGCTACACTGACGCATGTTAACTAGTTAACGTTACATCACTCAAAGTATTACGGAAATGTCCACAAAAACCTGCATCAGAAGTTGTTTAAAAAAATTGAGTTCGCAACTATAGACCTAGCTAACGTTAGCTAGCTGGTGATTTAATGTTAATGTAACTAGCTAGCTCAAGTAAACTAGATAATTTAGCGCTAACGTTAACATTTGCGTAACTTCTTGTTACATAGGTAACGTACAAATGCAGATTAACTCGCTAGCTCGTTAGCTAAAGACTGATTGGCTTTTGCTTAAGCGGGGACCAAGAGTAAACTAACGTTAGCTAATTAACCTGAGCTATCTAGCTAGTTATTCCCAAAAGCGTGTCAAAACCAAGCCCCTGTCTTAGTTAGTGGTGGGGAATCGACTTCAAAAGAATCGACGACTTTTCCGTGTACTCCCATTTCTGGGTGTTAAAGCTTGGAATCGACTCCTAAGATTCAGTATTTTTTGCAAAAGAGGAAACCGTAGTCTACTTCGAACACACTCTCCCATCTTTCACAGCAAGCTAACGAGAGAGATGGGAGTGGCATAGGTAGGCATGTCGGCCACTAGGCTGACCGTCATAACCGGTCATCAAAAGTGGCTCCCGTTTGGCGCAGCGGTCTAAGGCACTGCATCTCAGTGCTAGAGGCCTCACTGTAGACCCTGGTTCGATCCCGGGCTGTATCACAACCGGCCGTGAACGGGAGTCCTATAGGGCGGCGCACAATTGGCCCAGCGTTGTCCGAGTTAGGGGAGACCTGTTAGGCCGTCATTTAATTAACTGACTTGCCTTTTTAAACAAAAAAGATATAGGCTATCGCAATGCTGTATTTTGCAATTTCTTGGCTTGCAATGACTCGTGCAAGTTCACTAAAGTAGGGGCTATCAATGAGTAGGCTGAGCTATTCTACACGCAACAGTCCGAAGACCAAACTAGTGTTGGTCATGGTGAAGAGAAAGCGGAGCAGGCGAGGGAGAGACAGCCAGAACCGTGCGTATAGGCTATATCTTGGTAATCTAGCAATGCCTCGTAAACTCACCAAAAGTATATTAAAGTATATATTAGGCTGTCAATGAGTGTGGCTAAGCAATTCTTCTTAGTGCCAGTGAATTGAAGTTGAACGTCACCAAATACATCAGTTTAATTGGGCCTAAATGTGCAATAAAAAGTATTGCCTATAGCTTATTTAATGAAACCCTGGCTGTCTGTTGGTGTCCCAGGTCAAGGCTCTCCAACTCTGTTCCTGGAAAGCTACCTTCCTGTAGGTTTTCACTCCAACCCCAGTTGTAACTAACCTGATTCAGTTTATCAACCAGGTAATTATTTAATCAGATGCACTAGATTAGTGTTGGAGTGAAAACCTACAGGATGGTGACTCTACACAAACAGGGTTGGAGAGACCTGTCTTAGGCAATAGATCACAAAGCAGCATACCGCTAAACTTTTGGGAAATGGCAAGTTCACTTCCTCATCTATAGTCAAGTGCAAATACTGTTCAGCTGCTCAAATAGAATGAGGGGCATTGTTATTAGGAAGGACATCTACCATGGATGGATCGCTATGATTATGATCACACTTTTAAATATTATGAGGAGACCTATACAGTACATTTGGCAGCCAAGCACGAGTTGTCAGTGTAGCGTATTATTGTCTAGACATGATGTAAACAAGAAAAACATCCAGGCTTCCGTCACGAGTCAATTTAATTTGAAAAAATTAAGAATTACAGAGGGCAGTAAAAAACTAATCATGTATGAATCGTCCTCTGGAATAACGCACATGCTTGTATAATAATTACAAAACCGACGTCTAGTAATACCTGTCTGAACAGGGTATTGTCCCCCCACAACAAACGCGATCACAAACTCTGAACCAATTATATTAATTTGGGGACAGGTCGAAAAGCATTAAACATGTATGGCAATTTAGCTAGCACTTGCTAGCTAATTTGTCCTATTTAGCTAGCTTGCTGTTGCTAGCTAATTTGTCCTGGGATATAAACATTGAGTTATTTTACCTGAAATGCACAAGGTCCTCTACTCCGACAATTAGCGCAAAATCCATAAAACGGTCAACCGAATCGTTTCTAGTCATCTCTCCTCCTTCCAGGCCTTTTCTTCTCTTGTCTTTATAATGCGATTGGCAAGTAGCTGTTAAGTAGCTGGCTAGCTATTTATTTTCATGAACTGAAGTTCAGTTTCAATAGGTGAACAACAAGTGGCTACCTAGCTAATACTTACAAGGATTCCTAAATCATTGCTAAGAATGAAAACGACTGCAGTTTTTACTGGTCATTGTTTTCAGGCTGGGTGTATTGGTGCTAGCTACCCCAGAAGTTGCGGTCGAACAAATGATGCTTTATTACCAACGCGGTATTGTAAACACATCGTATGTGTCCGGTGTTTGCTGACTTTTTTGTACAGCTTTGACAGTGCTACTGTCTTTTTTGACACGCAAACGGCGTTCCATAGTATGTTGTGAAGCTAATAGCAGTGACGCTATTACTGTGTAACTCCGGTAGGGCAACATAAAAAAAATAGCGCACTTGGTAGTGTTAACCGGTGCTCGACCGGTCGGCGAAAGCCAACATCACCCACGACAGAGAACGGTTGATTGTCAAGTGCAATGAATTCCATTATCTTGGCTTTAATGGATTTCGCCTTTGAGTTGTCTCGCTGAAATTTTGATTGTTGACTGCTCGATCCACACAGCAGACATGGTGGGCTAGTTTAGGAACGCCGTGTTGCACGTATAGCGCGAAATTTAACGTGGCGTCATTACGTCATGTACCTTCGTTATATAGGTATGCACGTCAGCTTTGACATCGGGTGTTAAACTAGACATCGGCCGATACCGATGTTGGCATTTGTAGCTAATATTGGCCAATTTACGGTATGTTCACCGATTTATATCGTGCATCCCTAGTTTACACTGTTCCAAATTGTCAAATTATAACAATAACCCTCCTTTTTCCTTGATCTCCTTATTGTTATTATTATCATGTTATCATTAGTAGGCTTCGTGTAGCAGACTTGTATAACCACCATCAAGCTTTAGGCCTAAGAGCACATCCTGTTTAGTCTTAACACCATAACTTACTTGGGCCTAAATTTCAATACTTGTGTTGATAATTGGATATTGAGAAGGGTGAGCCGGTCAAGGATCGATTCGGACAAGGTGGTAAATTGTATGACAAGTGACAGTTTTATTCAGAGTGAAGATATCTGGTACAAGCGTATACGGTCTCGTTCCTTCGGCTCATAGAGAATCTCCAGAAAAAGCCCAGATAACAGAAATGCATAGACATTTTATACAACACAGAAAGTAGGTTGAGTCTGGAAGTTCTGGTCCTTTGGTTGGTTCTGGACAGGTTGTTGTCTTCTCAGATTGGTCCTGATGAGCTGGGCGTCATCCTTCTGAGTCTTATAGCAAAAGTTCTTTGTTATCAAATGTTCAGCTAAGCAGGAGATTTTGTGTGTGCGTAGTCAGCCCTCTGTCCTTGGTTATGTGTGTGTGTCTCATTATTTCGTGAAATGCGGACCCAAGCACTCTTTTGATCAAAGCCTTTCCCTATCGGTGTTTATGAAAGGTTTACGTCAGCCCTCTGTCCTTGGGTGTGTGTGTGTCTGTCTCTGTATCTGTTTATAAGTGTGTGAGAAACCCTGCTTAGAAAGAAGTTAGTTATAACAATGTAATAGCAATATGCTTGTGTTATTTTAAATGGTATTTATTACAAATCCCTCTCTTCACGTCTCCAAAGAGACGTGACATAAACTAGGTAAAAGTAAGAAAAGCAAAAGTAAACAACCAGGGAAACTTTCTCAGAGAGAAAGTTTTGATTCCCTCTCTTCACGTCTCCAAAGAGACGTGACATAAACTAGGTAAAAGTAAGAAAAGCAAAAGTAAACAACCAGGGAAACTTTCTCAGAGAGAAAGTTTTGATTCCCTCTCTTCACGTCTCCAAAGAGACGTGACATAAACTAGGTAAAAGTAAGAAAAGCAAAAGTAAACAACCAGGGAAACTTTCTCAGAGAGAAAGTTTTGATTCCCTCTCTTCACGTCTCCTAAGAGACGTGACATAAACATGGGATCAAGCAGGAGTATTATATGCAGAAACTTTCTTGAAGAGAAAGTTTCATATGCCCTCTCTTCACGTCTCCTAAGAGACGTGACATAAACTAGAAAAAGGTAAAAGCAGCAGGCATGTTGTTGTCCTCAAAAGATGGAGGGCCTTCATCCCCTAAAAGAGGAAACATCTGGGAAGGGCTTGTTGGGTCAATGGCTTTAGATATGACCCTAGTGGTGAGTGAACGAATGCATGGTATGCAACAGCAACCACACAAAACCAAAATGGCTGCAAACACTGAGATAGAAACCAAAATTGAGGACACCAGGGTTTTATATTTCCCAAAAGCATCCATCCAGGAATCCCACATGGAGGTGTCTACACCAGAATGGGATTTCATCTTACCATTAAGAGTCCTCAAGCCTTCTAAGGCAATGGTCAGACTACCATCAGTTGCTGTGTTATTGGGAATGAAAGTACAACATTGCTCTCCGAACATGGCACAAACACCTCCGCGTTCAGCCAACAACATATCCACCGCGATTCTATTTTGGAATGCCATCAGGGAAGTAGCTTCCAATTGGCCATGGACCGCCTCGAAGCCTTGTTGAGTCCAATTGTCCAGTTTCTGGACATTAAAATTAATGTAATTGATTCGGTCCACATTTTTATTAACTGTACACCACCAGCAAAATGATGATTCAAAACCCGCTGCAACCTGGTCTACGAGTTTATACTTATCTGGCACCCCCCTAGGGACTCCTATGGCGTCAATATAGGTGGGGTCTCCAGGATCCACTCCTGTTGATCTTTTGGACCGGGATAAATCCCCGTCCCTCTCTACACGGGCCATCAGGTCCTTTACTTCCATAGGATACACTGAAACAGGAAGAAGCAGAGAGACAAGAGCACAAAGACCAGTGGCATTCCCTGGCAGGCGGTCATATAGATGATTTCCTCCACACCACCACCAGACATCAGCTCTAGACACAGGTTGGAAAGGGGCATTAGGATTATAGGTGTTATTGCACCATTCATAAGGTAGTGCTCCCAGCATTGGAGGGCCAAGGGACATATTTATACAAGTAAAATTAGCCCTGGCAACCCGAGAAGAAAACATCGGGCCCTTTCTAGTACTTTTAACAATAGGGTAAAACTTGTCCCCTACGGAGCAGTTGGCAGTTGGGTTGTCATGTTTCATAACAGGAAGAAGACATACGTCAGGTAGGGTAGCCGGTACAATGCGAAGGAGTGGACGGGCCCCCATACATACCACACAGCTCTGGTGGGTGGCCTTTCCAGCCTCCTCAGTCACCAATAAGGATGAGCAAGGACCAAAAGGAGACCACTCCAATAACTACACCTGGAGTGGCCAATCACACATTAGTAACCAAAAAACGAGAATATGTTAAACCCTCAGGTCCATCCCTCTATACAACCTGTACCAGGTGGGCTCGTCGCCACCCGGGAACTTCAAACCTTCACAACAGGGAGGACAAACATCACTTTTTTATTCATTCGACAACATCAACTACAGCGAACCAAGGGTCCTCCTCTGTCAGGCCCACTCTCCTGCGAAAGCTTGATTCCGTATCAGCCTCTCCTACTGGAGCATCAAGCAGCGGCATCATACCAGAGGCCCTTTACACATCTGTAACAGACTTCTTCAAACAAGGTATGATACAGGCATTACGGAACATGAGCATATTAAAAACAACAACTTAGGGTCAGAAATCCAGTAATCATCACTGTAGTGTACTTACCAAACCAACCACCCAGCCAAGGGACCAGTCCACTCTCCTCCACACCTGCAAGACCCCCCACCTCCACTGATAACCTTGCCAACCCACTCAGAGCTTTTGAAATTCTCCCATCCGGACTAGTATTGTTACATACACCTGCCTGGTCGGCCAGAATCATGTCCAGTGCTAGTCTATTTTGTCTACTGGTTTGAGAGGTAGCATCCAATTGTTCAGCCATCCCTGTAAGTGCTGTGTGGGTGTATTTAACAAATCATTATTAATTATAGTAGATATAATTGACCCAGGCATTTTGTTTAGCATCAACAATAGCTGGGCCAATGATGGGCATCAGATGCCACAGGCCATCTTTCCTGTTTAATGTCTGGAATTCGTGGGGGACCCCTATTGGGACCCCCAACAGGTTGGTGTGAATGTTATCTGTACCCTCGGACCAAGGAGCGTCACGATTCTGCCGTCTCCTGGATTGGTCCCAAGCCTCTGTCATGTGCAGCTCCCAAAAGTTGGTTAGCTGTAACCTCAATAATAGGCAATGGTGTTTATCAGACTGGCCAAAACACATGTTCCCTGATAATCTCCTTTCAAAATGGGGTCAACCGCCTGGCAGGTCCACACATCCACCATACATCAGCAACACCTCTAGTTAATAGTGACATTAGTGATGCAGGCAGCAGTAGGGAACCTCCCATAGTCCATACCTCTACCTGTACCAGTGTTACAGCTGTAATATCCCCCATATGCCTTAACCCCCATGGTGTCTTCTGGGGACGGACTTCTATACCAGATTGTAGAGTTCAGGTGATGGCGTAGGACTTGGTCTTGAAGTGGTGGAGGAGGCCGGCTGAACCTGGTCTGTCGGAACTGGTGGCGGTTCTGGCAGCACTGCGATGGTAACATCCCCATCGTATCCTAAACAGACAGCTCAGGACTACAAGCAATCCTGTAAAGCCCCCTCTCCCAGAGAACACATCATCAGCCAGAGATCAAGCAACACTTTCACTTCTATGAACAAACACAGTGAGGAAAGGTCGGGGGCAGGGAATTCTTCATTAAGGAGTTGATCCCCGAACTCTATTAGTAACGGTTCTTCTCCTTAACTCTGTGATCATTCGGCAGTGTCAGTGTGTCTCACCCTCCAAGTGCGATATGCCCCCAGGTCGGGTGAATCACCTTCTCCTTTAATTCACCTGTAATGCATAAAATCTTGGACATACAGGTTTGGTTAATAAACAGTTTGTCATTTGTTCTATCTGATTATATATTTAACTTCTATGCCTATTTATTAGCTAGAATTTTTTAAAATTAGTTTATTATCCAATAGGCCCCATCCTATCCTAGACCACAATGTACCCCTCCCCCGTTTGATACCTGGCTCTGGCCAGGTATCAACCTTACCTACTCATGACTTAGTACATTATAATATAGAAATCCAATTCTCCCTTGGGCGTACATTCATATCTATTCTTTTCCAATTCTCTGTCAAGTGACTTATCTACTTTAAAATGTATCTGTGCTGCTTATATGTGTTAACCCCCTTCTGTCCTATCTTATTTCACAGCCTACCTTGCTCATTTCCTGGTCCACCCTCCCCACTCTACTCTCAAACCTTCAAGGTCTCAACAGTGTGGGGTAGACCCATCTGTCTGCCTTTTTCTAATAATAGTCAATAACAACTATGTGTTCTTTTGCAATATTAACTAAGTGTCTCACTGTTTTGACTTTATCTATCCCAAATGGATTTAAAATAACAACATGTCTTATAGTGTCAATCTCTAAAGTCCTTACATAACCTTAATAAACCTATCTCTATCTTCTTATGGCCAAAACAAATGCTAACCATATAAATTCCTTTCTTTACTAATAAGCTCTCTATCACTTTTATTTCCATGCCCTATAGGCTTAAAATATCTCCTGTTCAAACCAATTCAATAACAGCCCATTCAAAACCGTCATAGCCAATGTTTAAAACCAGAAACCTGACTCCTCTGTGGTTAATTGCAATTATGGTCAAGAGTTATAAACTCTATTATCTCAAAATTAGTATTCCAAATGACCACGATTTCATTATCCTCACTACATTTCCCTGTGGGTGATCAAACCACATGAAAATGCAATGAAAATAGGTCAAAAGGTTACACCTACATTCGTGTTCCATGCCATATCTAGACATACCAAAAGAACTGGGGTGCCACTCTTCCAGTCTTGTTCTTTTCCCCCTTACTTGTCTTGTATCTTCTGATCTAGAAAATCGTTAAATTTTAGCTTTGGAGTATTTGGGGTCGTCATATTTTATTTTAATGCAGTGGAATTTAGTACAGAATAGTTTTGGTAATGTGTGTGCGTATATCAGTGTATATGTTTGACTATCCGACTGTACTTAGCCCGTCACTGGATAAAATCCAGAATCCAATTTTTTTTTTTTTACATGTATACATTAAACATTTACATTTTTCCCACTATGAACATTACCCTTTAGACGTTGAACACTTAGACTTTAGACATTGGAAACATTACACTTAAACATTGAACATTTTTCAACCTGGCGCCTACAAACACAAATAGACTATTCTTCACCGGACAATCGCCCGGACTATTGAATAAGTCTAGCCTACTCCTCACCGGTCACAGCCGGACTATATGAATAGGTCTTGACAAACTTTACCCCACTCCTCACCGGTCACAGCCGGACTATATGGATGGGGATGGAACAAGCCTATCCTTCACCGGCTGAATAGCCGGACTATTGAATAATCCCTATCCCAATTTTAAGCCTACCCTTCACCGACTGAATAGCCGGACTATTGAATAGTGCTTACTATATTCCTCACCGGACACAGCCGGACTATACGAATAGTTCTTTTTATCACAAATTAAGCCTATTCCTCATCGGTCACAGCCGAACTATATGAATAGCACTTTTAACACAAATTAAGCCTATTCCTCATCGGTCACAGCCGAACTATATGAATAGCACTTTTAACACAAAAATAGACTATTCTTCACCGGACAATCGCCCGGACTATTGAATAAGTCTAGCCTACTCCTCACCGGTCACAGCCGGACTATATGAATAGGTCTTGACAAACTTTACCCCACTCCTCACCGGTCACAGCCGGACTATATGGATGGGGATGGAACAAGCCTATCCTTCACCGGCTGAATAGCCGGACTATTGAATAATCCCTATCCCAATTTTAAGCCTACCCTTCACCGACTGAATAGCCGGACTATTGAATAGTGCTTACTATATTCCTCACCGGACACAGCCGGACTATACGAATAGTTCTTTTTATCACAAATTAAGCCTATTCCTCACCGGTCACAGCCGGACTATATGAATAGATCTTAATACTTACAAATTATTCCCACATATGTTCACTTCACTGTCGTTCACATGTCATTTATATATGTAAATTTACTCAAGAATCCATACTCACACTCGGTAGTACTGATCAAAATTTGGATAGACTATACGACAATATGCAAAGTTTGATTTAACAGGTCTTGCTTACCTTGTTTATTGGTCGACCAGAAGATCAGTTCCCCGAGCTGAGCAGGATTGTTGACCTCCCCCCAAAGATTTCACCTGTCCTCCGCGAACCGTCCTTCCACCAACTCGCCCCCTCACATCCACATCAACCACTCTGGACCGGGTATCTAGATAACCATCCTCTGCTTACCATGTTTTTGTTGATAATTGGATATTGAGAAGGGTGAGCCGGTCAAGGATCGATTCGGACAAGGTGGTAAATTGTATGACAAGTGACAGTTTTATTCAGAGTGAAGATATCTGGTACAAGCGTATACGGTCTCGTTCCTTCGGCTCATAGAGAATCTCCAGAAAAAGCCCAGATAACAGAAATGCATAGACATTTTATACAACACAGAAAGTAGGTTGAGTCTGGAAGTTCTGGTCCTTTGGTTGGTTCTGGACAGGTTGTTGTCTTCTCAGATTGGTCCTGATGAGCTGGGCGTCATCCTTCTGAGTCTTATAGCAAAAGTTCTTTGTTATCAAATGTTCAGCTAAGCAGGAGATTTTGTGTGTGCGTAGTCAGCCCTCTGTCCTTGGTTATGTGTGTGTGTCTCATTATTTCGTGAAATGCGGACCCAAGCACTCTTTTGATCAAAGCCTTTCCCTATCGGTGTTTATGAAAGGTTTACGTCAGCCCTCTGTCCTTGGGTGTGTGTGTGTCTGTCTCTGTATCTGTTTATAAGTGTGTGAGAAACCCTGCTTAGAAAGAAGTTAGTTATAACAATGTAATAGCAATATGCTTGTGTTATTTTAAATGGTATTTATTACACTTGCAGTGCATTTGAAAGTTTTCAGACCTCTTGACTTTTTCCACATTTTGGTACGTTACAGACTTATTCTAAAATAGATCAAATAAAAAAGAATCCTCAATCTACACACAATACCCCATAATGATGAAGCAAAAACAGGTACTTTTTTAAAATTGGTAATGTACAGTACCAGTAAAAAGTTGGGACACCTACTCATTCAATGGTTTCTTTATTTTTCATATTTTCTACATTATATAATAATAGGGAAGACAACTATGAAATAACACATTGCATCGTGTAGTAACCAAAAATGTTGTATTTTAGATTCTTCAAAGTAGCCACCCTTTGCCTTGTTGACAGCTTTGCACATGCTTGGCATTCTCTCAACCAGCTTCACCTGGAATGCTTTTTCAACAGTTTGAAGGAGTTCCCACATGCTGAGCACTTGTTGGCTGCTTTTCCTTCACTCTGCGGTCGAACTTATCCCAAACCATCTCAATTGGGTTGAGGTCGGTGGATTGTGGAGGCCAGGTCATCTGATGCAGCACTCATCACACTCCTTCTTGGTCAAATAGCCCTTACACAGCCTGGAGGTGGTAGCCATGCTGGTTAAATGTGCCTTTTTAATTCTAAATAAATCACTGACATTGTCACCAGCAAAGCACCATCACACCTCCATGCATCACGGTGGAAACCACACATGCGGAGATCATCCGTTCACCTACTCTGTGTCTCACGGAGACACGGCAGTTGGAACCAACAATCTGGACTCATCAGACCAAAGGACAGATTTCCACCGGTCTAAATGTCCATTGCTTGTGTTTCTTGGCCCAAGCAAGTCTTCTTCTTATTGGTATCCTTTAGTAATGGTTTCTTTGCAGCAATTTGACCACTAAGGCCTGATTCACACAGTCTCTGAACAGTTGATGTTGGTGTCTGCTACTTGAACTCTTAAGCATTTATTTGGGCTGCAATCTGAGGTGCTGTTAACTCAAATGAATTCATCCTCTGCAGCAGAGGTAATTCTGGGTCTTCCTTTCCTGTGGCGGTCCTCATGAGAGCCAGTTTCAACATAGCGCTTGATGGTTTTTGCGACGGCACTTGAAGAAACTTTCAAAGTTCTTGACATTTTCCGGATTGACTGACCTTTGTCTTAAAGTAATGATGGACTGTCATTTCTCTTTGCTTACTTGAGCTGTTCTTGCCATAATATGGATTTGATCTTTTACCAAATAGGGCTATCTTCTGTATACCACCCCTACCTTGTCACAACACAACTGATTGGCTCAAACGCATTAAGAAGGAAAGACATTCCACAATTTAACTTTTAGCAAGGCACACCTGTTAATTGAAATTAATTCCAGGTGACTGGAAGCTGGTTGAGAGAATGCCAAGAGTGTGCAAAGCTGTCAAAGGCGAAGGGTGGCTACTTTGAGGAATATAAAATACATTTTGTTTAGCACTTTCCTGGTTACTACATGATTCCATGTGTGTTATTTAATAGATTTGATGTCTTCACTATTATTCTACAATGTAGAAAATAGTACAAATAAAGAAAAACCCTTGAATGAGTAGGTATCAACTTTTTACTAGTACTGTATTAGGGATGAAACGGTTACCGGTTTCACAATAAACCACGGTAAAATTCCCGACGGTTAGTATTACCGTTTCAAATTTTAATTATCATTAAAACCGTGTTTGATTACCGCGGTTTGAAAAACTCCCGGTAAATACTGTCCAGCATCAAGTAAAGTTAGCAACAGTCTGACGCAGGCACAGCATGTAACGTGGCTTTTGTTTTGTGTGAAAAGATGGCGGAAGGCAGTGACAGCGCTCAGGAGATTTTTCAGCATTCTAAGAGGACTACATCTGAAGTGTGGTCGTATTTTGGGTTTTACAAGAGTGCTGAGGGAAACTTAATCGAAGATGGTCACCCTGTCTGCAGAAAATGCAACAACAAAAAAATCTCTGCGAAAGTGGGCAACAGTTCAAATCTCTTGAATCATTTTCATGACCACCATCCACTACTTTATAGCGAATGCAAGGTAAGTGAATTTTTAGCTCAATGAATGATGTGGGGACTTGGGAATGGGGGAAAATGTCATGGTTTTATCTGTCTAACTTGCTAATAGCTTGTCAATAATGTAAACTGAATCTTTCAGTGTTACCTACTCTTGTAGAAACACTACACGTTGTTCTGGGGCTGTATGAGTCGTGTGTCTGCAGACTCTATTCCCCCATTACACACGATAACACGTTATGTAGTTTAGTGTGTCTGCAGACTCTATTCCCCCATTACACACGATAACACGCTATGGAGTTTAGTGTGTCTGCAGACTCTATTCCCCCATTACACACGATAACACGCTATGGAGTTTAGTGTGTCTGCAGACTCTATTCCCCCATTACACACGATAACACGCTATGGAGTTTAGTGTGTCTGCAGACTCTATTCCCCCATTACACACGATAACACGCTATGGAGTTTAGTGTGTCTGCAGACTCTATTCCCCCATTACACACGATAACACGCTATGGAGTTTAGTGTGTCTGCAGACTCTATTCCCCCATTACACACGATAACACGCTATGGAGTTTAGTGTGTCTGCAGACTCTATTCCCCCATTACACACGATAACACGCTATGGAGTTTAGTGTGTCTGCAGACTCTATTCCCCCATTACACACGATAACACGCTATGTAGTTTAGTGTGTCTGCAGACTCTATTCCCCCATTACACACGATAACACGCTATGGAGTTTAGTGTGTCTGCAGACTCTATTCCCCCATTACACACGATAACACGCTATGGAGTTTAGTGTGTCTGCAGACTCTATTCCCCCATTACACACGATAACACGCTATGGAGTTTAGTGTGTCTGCAGACTCTATTCCCCCATTACACACGATAACACGCTATGGAGTTTAGTGTGTCTGCAGACTCTATTCCCCCATTACACACGATAACACGCTATGGAGTTTAGTCACCCAACCAACATATTTTATTCATTTAAAATCCGTCGACTTGGTTGTTAGTGTTCCAACAGGAGAAACACTATAGACTCCTGTACATGTCAATTGTTGGGCTCATTGCAATTACTCACTGTCTTAAGACTTTGTATTTATGTAAATCGGGTCATTGCATATACTCAGATGCAACACAGAAGAAATACTGAGTTTAATAATAATTATAAATGTAACAACAATAATACATTTTCTATTCCCTTGTTTCCAGAGTGGGCGTGCTGCAGGCAAACCCAGGGATGCTACTGGTCCCTCATCTACAGTTGTGACAGACACTAGAGCAAGTGTTTAAAAGGCAGGCTGCTTATGCACCCACGTCAAAACATGTGTAGAGCTGCTCATTTGGTTTATTTGCTTACAGAAGGTTCTGTTCATTAAAACCTCACTAGGGAAACTTTCCTCATGGCCACATGCTGCCATATTTCATGTTATTATTTTAATGTTTATGCATAAAGTGCAGTGCTGCTAATTTGATTTGTTTGTTGGTTTTCAATATAAAACTTGTTGACATTTCAGTGTATCAGTACTTTTTGAACATTTCCAGCACATTTTAACATTACCGTGATACTACTGATAACCGGGATACTGCTGATAACCGGGATACTGCTGATAACCGGGATACTACTGATAACCGGGATAATTTGTCACTATAGTCGTGATATGAAATGTTCATTCCGTTTCATCTCTATACTGTATTAAATATAAAAAAGATACCAGACTTCCATAAGTATTCAGACCCTTTGCTCTGAGACTTGAAATTGAGCTCAGGTGCATCCTGTTTCCATTGATCATCCTTGATGTTTCTACAACTTGATTGGAGTCCACCTGTGTTAAATTCAATTGATTGGACATGATTTGGAAAGGCACACACCTGTCTATATAAGGTACCACAGTTGACTGCATATCAGAGCAAAAACCAAACAATGAGGTCGAAGGAATGGTCAGTAGAGCTCCGAGACAGGATTGTGCAGCATTGATGGTCCCCAGTGGCCTCCATCATTCTTAAATGGAAGAAGTTTGGAACCACACAAACTACCTACAGCTGGCTGCCCAGCCAAACTGAGCAATCGGGGGAGAAAGGCCTTGGTCAGGAAGGTGACCAGGAACCCGACGGTCACTCCGACAGAGCTCCCCTGTTCCTCTGTGAAAATGGGAGAACCTTCCAGAAGGACAACCATCTCTGCAGTACTCCACGTATCGGGCCAGACGGAAGCCACTTCTCAGTTAAAGGCACATGACAGCCCGCTTGGAGTTTGCCAAAAGGCACCTGAAGGACTCAGACCATTAGATTCAAGATTCGGTGAAGCATGGTGGTGGCAGTATCATGCCTGCCAGGATTTTTTTCAGCGGCAGGGACTGGGAGACTCATCGGGATCGAGGGAAAGATGAACAGAAAAGTACAGAGATCCTTGAAAACCTGCTCAGGACCTTAGACTGGGGCGAAGGTTCACCTTCCAACAGGACAACACAGCCAAGACCACGCAGGAATGGCTTCAGGACAAGTCTCAATGTCCTTGAGTGGCCCAGCCAAAGCCCAGACTTGAACCCAATCGAACATCTCTGGAGAGACCTGAAAATAGCTGTGCAGCAACACTCCCCATCCAACCTGACAGAGCTTGAGGGGATCTGCAGAGAAGCATGGGAGAAATTCCCCAAATACAGGTGTGACCGGCTTATAGCGCCATACCCAAGAAGACAAGGGTGTAATCGCTGCCAAAAGTGCGTCAAAGTACTGAGTAAAGGGTCTGAATACTTAAGTTATCAGACAGTGTTTTTTCTGTCTCATTATTGGGTAGTGTGTAGATTCAGCATGGGGGTTCATCCGTTTGATTAAGGCTGTAATGTAACAAAATGTGGAAAAAGGGAAGGGGTCTGAATACTTTCCCAATGCACTGTATGTACATTTATTTTGTATTTTCTTTGTTAGATATAAGATAGTAACACCAGGAAATCAGCTCCAAGTGAATTTAATTTTGGAACTCTAACCAAGTATTTCCATGTGACGTATGCAAATGTAAGCAAGGTTTGAAATTAAAATATAATCAAATATCTGTTTGGGCTTCTTGTGGTCAATTTACAGTCTACAAATTATTTGTAATTATGTTCGGTCCCCCCGACCTTCTGTACAAGAAATCATTCCGCGACTGGATCTAGTTGAGGGTCCCTGCTCTAGACGGTGCTGGTAGTTGAGGATCCCTGCTCTAGACGGTGCTGGTAGTTGAGGATCCCTGCTATAGACGGTGCTGGTAGTTGAGGATCCCTGCTCTAGACGGTGCTGGTAGTTGAGGATCCCTGCTATAGACGGTGCTGGTAGTTGAGGATCCCTGCTAGAGACGGTGCTGGTAGTTGAGGATCCCTGCTAGAGACGGTGCTGGTAGTTGAGGATCCCTGCTCTAGACGGTGCTGGTAGTTGAGGATCCCTGCTCTAGACGGTGCTGGTAGTTGAGGATCCCTGCTCTAGACGGTGCTGGTAGTTGAGGATCCCTGCTAGAGACGGTGCTGGTAGTTGAGGATCCCTGCTCTAGACGGTGCTGGTAGTTGAGGATCCCTGCTCTAGACGGTGCTGGTAGTTGAGGATCCCTGCTCTAGACGGTGCTGGTAGTTGAGGATCCCTGCTATAGACGGTGCTGGTAGTTGAGGATCCCTGCTAGAGACGGTGCTGGTAGTTGAGGATCCCTGCTCTAGACGGTGCTGGTAGTTGAGGATCCCTGCTCTAGACGGTGCTGGTAGTTGAGGATCCCTGCTCTAGACGGTGCTGGTAGTTGAGGATCCCTGCTAGAGACGGTGCTGGTAGTTGAGGATCCCTGCTAGAGACGGTGCTGGTAGTTGAGGATCCCTGCTCTAGACGGTGCTGGTAGTTGAGGATCCCTGCTCTAGACGGTGCTGGTAGTTGAGGATCCCTGCTATAGACGGTGCTGGTAGTTGAGGATCCCTGCTATAGACGGTGCTGGTAGTTGAGGATCCCTGCTATAGACGGTGCTGGTAGTTGAGGATCCCTGCTCTAGACGGTGCTGGTAGTTGAGGATCCCTGCTCTAGACGGTGCTGGTAGTTGAGGATCCCTGCTAGAGACGGTGCTGGTAGTTGAGGATCCCTGCTCTAGACGGTGCTGGTAGTTGAGGTTCCCTGCTAGAGACGGTGCTGGTAGTTGAGGATCCCTGCTAGAGACGGTGCTGGTAGTTGAGGATCCCTGCTAGAGACGGTGCTGGTAGTTGAGGATCCCTGCTAGAGACGGTGCTGGTAGTTGAGGATCCCTGCTCTAGACGGTGCTGGTAGTTGAGGATCCCTGCTCTAGACGGTGCTGGTAGTTGAGGATCCCTGCTCTAGACGGTGCTGGTAGTTGAGGATCCCTGCTATAGACGGTGCTGGTAGTTGAGGATCCCTGCTAGAGACGGTGCTGGTAGTTGAGGATCCCTGCTAGAGACGGTGCTGGTAGTTGAGGATCCCTGCTATAGACGGTGCTGGTAGTTGAGGATCCCTGCTAGAGACGGTGCTGGTAGAATTGAACCACAGTTAAATTCAGTAGGTATATATTCTGTTTACTGAACTGTCTCTCTCCCTACAGACGGTCCATATGGTATCTTTGCGGGCCGGGATGCATCGAGGGGTCTGGCCACGTTCTGTTTGGAGAAAGATGCCCTGAGGGAGGAGTATGATGACCTGTCAGACCTCAACGCTGTTCAGATGGAGTCAGTCAGAGAGTGGGAGAGGCAGTTCATGGGTAAGCTGTATGAACAATATGTAGGATACAGGGCCTAAAACACCTGCCAGATGCGGGTAGATTTTCCCGTTGGCGGCTAAGAATGTCTAATTCACCAGCCATGGCAGGTAGTCACACTCAGGCCTTTAGTGTGAGCATTATAAAAATAGAAGTATGGCCACGTGTGCCAGCTGTGAGTTCTAGTAGAATAAATGCAGCCATAGCTCTTTTCAAAGTATTTCTGCCATTTTGTTTCATGCTGGTAATGGACAAAGAAATCTGAATCCTAACATTATAGCTATCCCACCTCGCGCTGGGAGGCTGTGTGCACTGAATGAAATGCTGCTGATTTTATTTTAGAAGCAATGTGCACAGGCATAAAAGTTTGTCTAATTTACTTGAATGTCTACCAAAGTGAGACTTTGCGTTTTGGTTATTTAAAAATTGTTTTGTTCACAAGCTTGGTTGCTTTGCATCTATTGTTAGCAAAGAGACATTGGCCTCTAGTGAGATTCTCACAGGCACACATGACAGGAATAGCCCCGTTACCAAAGTAACCTTAAAGGGCCAGCTGAACGTTTGTCTGATATTTTGATTAAAAGATTCAGGTCAGAGTATAACATTAAATTGATCAATATACCACATTGTTTTAGGCCCTGATAGGATATATGTTGTGCTCGATTTAGAGTGACCCTTGTGATCTCTCATTTCAGAAAAATACGATTATGTTGGTCGACTGTTAAAGCCAGGGGATGAGCCGTCAGAATACACAGATGAGGAGGACATCAAGGACCACCTGAAACATGACTGAACTGTTGCCCTGTTCTGTTCACACCACCAACCAAAGCCTTGACCCAAACAGCTGACAGCACCTGGCCCCGCCACAGCCCCCTCTTCCCTCTCAAGCCCCCCCCCTCTCCTCTTCCCTCTCAAGCCCCCCCCCCCCCCCCCCCCCCCTCTCCTCTTCCCTCTCAAGCCCCCCCCCCCCCTCTCCTCTTCCCTCTCAAGCCCCCCCCCCTCAAGTCCTCATTTTCCTCTGGTTGGATAGCCCAGTGCTGGATGGGCGGGCCCTGACTCCTCACCATACAGATCACCACTAACAGAAACCAGTGATGAAACTGTTTCAGGGGGATTTGAATGACATGAACTTGTCTTTGTGTTGTTAGTCTATTTGAAAACAGAAAAACACAAAACATTTTTATAGAAATTTCCTTACGTCTCTGTTGTGTAAATGTGAACAGAGGCATAAAGGTCTCGACAAACCATTTCTGTATGGACCTTGCTTTGTGCCCGGGGGCATTGTCATGCTGAAACAGGAAAGGTCCTTGCCACAACATATTTAGAATCACTCTGATTGATTGGGAATACAAACTGTCAGCTGACAGTTCTAATCAATCGACTGTTTCCAAGCTACACTACTGGATGTTGGAACAATCCCCAGGACATGAAATGGTCAGTGTTAATTGTGCCTTATTTTGTTTTTTTATACTACTTTAATCCTGTCTAAAGAGGGGGGACGGGACTCTTCTGTCCATGAAGTTTATTAGTTTTCTTGGTGTTAAACGCGGTTCACCTTCTTGGGAAGGCGTTCTATAGACTGGTTTCCTTTTTAAAGCCATCAGTCTAAGGCATGCTTTGGTCTGTCACACCGACTGGCAGAGAGACTCCACGCACCACAACCTTGTATATAGACCTCTGTTACGGCCATATTGATGTAGGTAATGAACTCCATATATTGCTGGGTTGTATTGGACTAAAGCCCCATGGTTTGTGGTTTTTCTTTAGTTTTTTTTTGCTGAAGTTCTTTTTAAACGTGGGTGAATGTTGAAAGGGCTGTGGTGTGGGACGGGATCAGGGAATGTTCACATTTGGGAGAGAAGTTGCTTATCTTGTAAATATATCTATCATTTTATTAAAGCATGTGCGTCAATGTTGAGCAATGCTGAATTCCCACCATGTCATGTATTTAAGTGTTGGGTATGTGTCTGCAGAGAGAGACAGGCATGCATAATAAAGTGATTTGGTTATTAATGTCTGAGTTACTTCATTCCAGACAGATGTAGGTAGACTACTGGTCAAGTTTTAGAACACCTACTCATTCAAGGGTTTTTCTTTTTTTATTACTATTTTTGACATTGAAGAATAATAGTGAAAACATCAACTATGGAATCATGTAGTAACCAAAAAAAGGTTTAAACGAATCAAAATATATATTTTAGATTCTTCAATTAGCCGCCCTTTGCCTTGACAGCTTTGCACACTTGTCATTCTCTCAACCAGATTCACCTGGAAAGCTTTTCCAACGGTCTTGAAGGAGTTCCCACATATGCTGAGCACTTGTTGGCTGCTTTTCCTTCACTCCGCGTTCCGACTCATCCCAAACCATCTCAATTTGGTTGAAGTCGGGGGATTGTGGAGGCCAGGTCATCTGATGCAGCACTCCATCACCCTCCTTGGTAAAATAGCCCTTACACAGCCTGGAGGTGTGTTGGGTCATTGTCATGTTGAAAAACAAACACAATGAGTGACGGCTATATACAGGAAGTACCAGAGTCGATATGCAGGGGTACGAGGTAATACGTACATAGACAGTAGGTAGGGGTAAAGTGACTAGGCAACAGGATAGATGAAGCAGTGTATGTGATGAGTCAAAAGAGTTAGTGAAAAAAGGGTCGATGCGGGTAGCTATTAACTATTTAGCAGTCATGGCTTGGAGGTAGAAGCTGTTCAGGGTCCTGTTGGTTTCATGCATCGGTATCGCTTGCTGTGTCTTAGGCGCCTTCCTCTGACACCGCCTGGTATAGAGGTCCTGGATGGCAGGGGGCTCGGCACCAGTGATGTACTGGGCCGTACGCATTACCCTCTGTAGAACCTTGCAGTCGGATGCCAAGTAGTTGCCACACCAAGCGGAGATGCCGCTAGTCAAGATGCTCTCAATGACGGAGCTGTAGAACATTCTGAAGATCTGAGGGCCCACGCCAAATCTTATCAGTCTCCTGAGGGGGAAGAGGCGTTGTAGGGACTTCTTCATGACTGTGTTGGTGTGTTTGGACCATGATAATTCCCTTGTGATGTGGACAACTAAGAACTTAAGGTTGTCGACCCGCTACAGCCCTGTCAATGTGGATGGGAGTGTGTTCGGCCCACTGTGTCCTGTAGTCTACAATCAGCTCCTTTGTCTTGCTGACATTGAGGGAGAGGTTGTTGTCCTGGCACCACACTGCCAGGTCTCTGACCTCCTCCCTATAGGCTGTCTCATCATCTTCAGTGATCAGGCCAAGCACCGTTGTGTTGTCAGCAAACTTGATGGTGTTGGAGTCGTGCGCGGGTAAACAGAGTACAGGAAGGGACTAAGCACGCACCCCTGAGGGTCCCCATGTTGAGGGTCAGCGTGGTATGATATAAAATGCTAACCTCCCCTGTTATTGTAATGGTGAGAGGTTAGCATGTTTTGGGGGTATGATATAAAGTGCTAACCTCCCCTGTTATTGTAATGGTGAGAGGTTAGCATGTTTTGGGGGTATGATATAAAGTGCTAACCTCCCCTGTTATTGTAATGGTGAGAGGTTAGCATGTTTTGGGGGTATGATATAAAATGCTAACCTCCCCTGTTATTGTAATGGTGAGAGGTTAGCATGTTTTGGGGGTATGATATAAAATGCTAACCTCCCCTGTTATTGTAATGGTGAGAGGTTAGCATGTTTTGGGGGTATGATATAAAATGCTAACGTCCCCTGTTATTGTAATGGTGAGAGGTTAGCATGTCTTGGGGGTATGATATTTGTGTTTCTGACTTTCTCACTCATCATTTACGATTTATTCAGGCCTATCTGTAGCCATGGTAACATCCACATGAATGTAGAAGTGTTTAGAAACATATTCTATTCTTATTTACAATAGAAGTGACTCCAAAATGACACAATACATTATTTACCATTCATTTTTATTGGGCACAAAATAATCTGAAACAACCAAAACAAAATGCAAATGCATCCAACAAATGTGTGGAGCCACAAGCTTGATGTAATCATACCGTGCTAAGAATATGGCACCAAATATGAAACTTTTGACGACTTTAATACATATAAGCGAATATGTCCCAATACTTTTGGTCCCCTAAAATGGGGGGACTATGTAAAAATGTGCATAGTTCACCCGATATGGATGAAAATACCCGCAAATTAAAGCTGACAGTCTGTACTGTAACCTCTAAGTCATTGTGTCACTTCAAATCCAAAGTGCTGGAGTACAGAGCAGAGAAGATTGTATATATGTGTAGGCTATACCATGTGTATTGCTGGCTAATATACATATGCAGCAGTCTTTTTTAAACCTCCATTCTAGCATACATGACACACACATCTTTCAATCTATATGCTTTTATTTGGGTTTCTATGCAAATTATATGATAGAATATGTCTTCAAGAATGCAGCTAGATACAAAATATGATTAAAAATGTAATTGACTGACAGAGAGATAGCTAATGAAACACTAGCTTCCTGAGCAGGCACATTGACGTTTACAGTATTAGCTGGCCAGGCTAGTCAACTGTAACATTGACGTTTACAGTATTAGCTGGCCAGGCTAATACTGTAACATTGACGTTTACAGTATTAGCTGGCCAGGCTAGTCAACTGTAACATTGACGTTTACAGTATTAGCTGGCCAGGCTAATACTGTAACATTGACGTTTACAGTATTAGCTGGCCAGGCTAGTCAACTGTAACATTGACGTTTACAGTATTAGCTGGCCAGGCTAGTCAACTGTAACATTGACGTTTACAGTATTAGCTGGCCAGGCTAGTCAACTGTAACATTGACGTTTCCAGTATTAGCTGGCCAGGCTAGTCAACTGTAACATTGACGTTTACAGTATTAGCTGGCCAGGCTAGTCAACTGTAACATTGACGTTTACAGTATTGGCTGGCCAGGCTAATACTGTAACATTGACGTTTACAGTATTAGCTGGCCAGGCTAGTCAACTGTAACATTGACGTTTACAGTATTAGCTGGCCAGGCTAATACTGTAACATTGACGTTTACAGTATTAGCTGGCCAGGCTAGTCAACTGTAACATTGACGTTTACAGTATTAGCTGGCCAGGCTAGTCAACTGTAACATTGACGTTTACAGTATTAGCTGGCCAGGCTAGTCAACTGTAACATTGGCGTTTCCAGTATTAGCTGGCCAGGCTAGTCAACTGTAACATTGGCTAGCTTTCAATACATGGGCTAAATGCTCAACGGTGTTACCTCTTCATAGGATCAAGACTATTCGTATCCTCTAGGTCTTTTACTTCTTCCCGTTCAAGATACACTACATGACAGCTCGTCAAACACCTCATTCCAAAATCATGGGCATTAATATGGAGTTGGTCCCCCCTTCACTGCTATAACAGCCTCCACTCTTCTGGGAAGGCTTTCCACTAGATATTGGAACATTGCTGTGAGGACTTGCTTCCATTCAGCCACAAGAGGATTAGTGAGGTCTGGCACTGATGTTGGGCTTTTAGGCCTGGCTTGCAGTCGGTGTTCCAAATCATCCCAAATGTGTTCGATGGGGTTGAGGTCAGGGCTCTGTGCAGGCCAGTGAAGTTCTTCCACACCGATCTCGACAAACCATTTCTGTATAGACCTCTTTGTGCACGGGGGAATTGTCATGCTGAAACAGGAAAGAGTCTTCCCCAAACTGTTACGACAAAGTTGGAAGCACAGAATCGTCTAGAATGTAATTGAATACTGTAGCGTATAGATGTCCCTTCACTGGAACTAAGGGGCCCGAACCATGAAAAACAGCCCCAGACCTTTATTCCTCCCCCACCAAACTTTACAGTTGGCACTACGCATTGGGGCAGGTAGCGTTCTCCCGGCATCTGTCAAACCCAGATTCGTCCGTCGGACTGCCAGATGGTGAAGCATGAATGATCACTCCAGAGAACGCTTTTCCACTGCTCCAGAGTCCAATGGCGGCGAGCTTTACACCACTCCAGCCGATGCTTGGTATTGCGCATGGTGATCTTAGGCTTGTGTGTGGCTGCTTGTCCACGGAAACCCATTTCATGAAGCTCTCGACAAACAGTTGTTGTGCTGACGTTGCTTCCAGAGGCAGTTTGGAACTAAGTAGTGAGTGTTGCAACAGAGGACAGATGATTTTTACGCGCTTCAGCGCTCGGCGGTCCCGTTCTGTGAGCTTGTGTGGCCTTCCACTTTGCAGCTGAGCCGTTGTTGTTCCTAGACGTTTCCACTTCACAATAACAGCACTTACAGTTGACTGGGGCAGAAATTTGACGAACTGACTTGTTAGAAAGGTGGCATCCTATGACGCTGCCATGTTTAATGTCACTGAGCTCTTCAGTAAGGTCGATGAGGTTTAACAGCGGTTGGCATTCAATAAATGTTGCATTACCACCACCTACTAGACTGGAGTATAACTCCCTTATGCTTTGGTTGGGAAAAAAAATCAACAAAGACCCTACACTCACTAAAAGAAACCCACCCTACTCCACTATTTAATTACCCTACCATCTAACCCTACACTAAACCCCCCCCACCCTACTCCACTATTTAATTACCCTACCATCTAACCCTACACTAAAACCCCCCACCCTACTCCACTATTTAATTACCCTACTATCTAACCCTACACTAAACCCCCCCACCCTACTCCACTATTTAATTACCCTACCATCTAACCCTACACTAAACCCCCCCACCCTACTCCACTATTTAATTACCCTACCATCTAACCCTACACTAAACCCCCCCACCCTACTCCACTATTTAATTACCCTACCATCTAACCCTACACTAAAACCCCCCACCCTACTCCACTATTTAATGAGTGTAGGGTTAGATGGTAGAGTATTTAAATAGTGGAGTAGGGTGGTAGGTTGTTAATGAATGTAGGGTTAGATGGTAGATGGTAGGGTATTTAAATAGTGGAGTAGGGTGGTAAGTTGTTAATGAGTGTAGGGTTAGATGGTAGATGGTAGGGTATTTAAATAGTGGAGTAGGGTGGTGGGTTGTTAATGAGTGTAGGGTTAGATGGTAGGGTATTTAAATAGTGGAGTAGGGTGGTAGGTTGTTAATGAGTGTAGGGTTAGATGGTAGATGGTAGGGTATTTAAATAGTGGAGTAGGGTGGTGGGTTGTTAATGAGTGTAGGGTTAGATGGTAGATGGTAGGGTATTTAAATAGTGGAGTAGGGTGGGGGGTTGTTAATGAGTGTAGGGTTAGATGGTAGATGGTAGGGTATTTAAATAGTGGAGTAGGGTGGTGGGTTGTTAATGAGTGTAGGGTTAGATGGTAGGGTATTTAAATAGTGGAGTAGGGTGGTGGGTTGTTAATGAGTGTAGGGTTAGATGGTAGATGGTAGGGTATTTAAATAGTGGAGTAGGGTGGGGGGTTGTTAATGAGTGTAGGGTTAGATGGTAGATGGTAGGTTATTTAAATAGTGGAGTAGGGTGGTGGGTTGTTAATGAGTGTAGGGTTAGATGGTAGATGGTAGGTTATTTAAATAGTGGAGTAGGGTGGGGGGTTGTTAATGAATGTAGGGTTAGATGGTAGGGTATTTAAATAGTGGAGTAGGGTGGTGGGTTGTTAATGAGTGTAGGGTTAGATGGTAGATGGTAGGGTATTTAAATAGTGGAGTAGGGTGGTGGGTTGTTAATGAGTGTAGGGTTAGATGGTAGATGGTAGGGTATTTAAATAGTGGAGTAGGGTGGTGGGTTGTTAATGAGTGTAGGGTTAGATGGTAGATGGTAGGGTATTTAAATAGTGGAGTAGGGTGGTGGGTTGTTAATGAGTGTAGGGTTAGATGGTAGATGGTAGGGTATTTAAATAGTGGAGTAGGGTGGTGGGTTGTTAGTGAGTGTAGGGTTAGATGGTAGATGGTAGGGTATTTAAATAGTGGAGTAGGGTGGGGGGTTGTTAATGAGTGTAGGGTTAGATGGTAGATGGTAGGGTATTTAAATAGTGGAGTAGGGTGGTAGGTTGTTAATGAGTGTAGGGTTAGATGGTAGATGGTAGGGTATTTAAATAGTGGAGTAGGGTGGTGGGTTGTTAATGAGTGTAGGGTTAGATGGTAGATGGTAGGGTATTTAAATAGTGGAGTAGGGTGGTGGGTTTTAGTGTAGGGTTAGATGGTAGAGTATTTAAATAGTGGAGTAGGGTGGTAGGTTGTTAATGAGTGTAGGGTTAGATGGTAGATGGTAGGGTATTTAAATAGTGGAGTAGGGTGGTGGGTTGTTAATGAGTGTAGGGTTAGATGGTAGATGGTAGGGTATTTAAATAGTGGAGTAGGGTGGTAGGTTGTTAATGAATGTAGGGTTAGATGGTAGATGGTAGGGTATTTAAATAGTGGAGTAGGGTGGTGGGTTGTTAATGAGTGTAGGGTTAGATGGTAGATGGTAGGTTATTTAAATAGTGGAGTAGGGTGGTGGGTTGTTAATGAGTGTAGGGTTAGATGGTAGATGGTAGGGTATTTAAATAGTGGAATAGGGTGGGGGGTTGTTAGTGAGTGTAGGGTTAGATGGTAGATGGTAGGGTATTTAAATAGTGGAGTAGGGTGGTGGGTTGGTAATGAGTGTAGGGTTAGATGGTAGATGGTAGGGTATTTAAATAGTGGAGTAGGGTGGTGGGTTGTTAATGAGTGTAGGGTTAGATGGTAGGGTATTTAAATAGTGGAGTAGGGTGGTGGGTTGTTAATGAGTGTAGGGTTAGATGGTAGGGTATTTAAATAGTGGAGTAGGGTGGTGGGTTGTTAATGAGTGTAGGGTTAGATGGTAGATGGTAGGGTATTTAAATAGTGGAGTAGGGTGGTGGGTTGGTAATGAGTGTAGGGTTAGATGGTAGATGGTAGGGTATTTAAATAGTGGAGTAGGGTGGTGGGTTTCTAGTGAGTGTAGGGTTAGATGGTAGGGTATTTAAATAGTGGAATAGGGTGGTAGGTTGTTAATGAGTGTAGGGTTAGACCCTACTCCACTATTTAAATACCCTACACCCACTAAAAACCCACCACCCTACTCCACTATTTAAATACACTTTTCCCAGCGCATACTTCACCCTTTAACACCTCACACGGGTTTCCTACATATGCATCCTTACCCAACAAACGCATTCCAACAAGAAGCGATTCATTGTCATTCATACACGTATCCTCCACTTCAATTTTAGACAATTTCCTTTTTGTTGCAGTTTTCGCTACTACTGTTGTCCATTCAAAACATTTGTCTTCGCCAACTTTGTTCGATGCACTGCTTGATTTTGAATTCAGCATTCACTTCCGCCATCTTTTTTCCTGAACCAGAACCGTAGAACTGGGCGCCCCTATAGGAATGCATAGGGTTAACCAATCAAACTCAGATCAGACATCAATAGAGGACACATATCGTATTATCAACATTTAGATACATGAATAGAATATGACTTACTGGTACACATTATGATTCTGTATAATTTCGTTATTAAGGCACTTTCAATAATATCACACTACTAGCGTCATGCCATGAACATGCATCGCAATCTCGAAACAACTCTGATGTTTTTTCTCAAAGTTGCCGTGTGACGTGCCCTACTTATATCAGTACACTCGTAACAACTTAAGCACGATGAAACTTATACTCGATCAAATAAACCTTATGTTGCGAATAAGCCATTCATTTTTGGTTGTTGACCAAATTCTACACTCTCATTGACCTCCATACAAAAACTCATTGCTTGTTGGGTAAAACAATGCCACCTTCTGGAGGGAGACATATTTTTCACCGAGTTGGGCCTCTCTCTTCATTTTCCTCTCTGATGTGAGTAGATGTCCGCCCGTTGTTTTTAAGGTTATCTTGGACGCGGTCTCCAGTTCTTATTATACCGTAGTGGTTCCCATATGTCAGGAAAGCACCATTAGGACGGAGAAACAAGTATCTTGCCAGTATATCCATAATTATTTGGTACACATCGTAGATAGATGTAGGCCATTGGCTGCCTTCATCACAAGGGGTACGTACAGGAGTTCTGATTGGTTCCAAGTTTAGCAGTTTGCAAATATGCCTGGGCAGTGTTGAAATATTTTTTTACTGCCAAACTGCAAGAATTGAGTGTGCAACACATTTTACAGTAATCAAGAATATTTAATTGTCAGATACAAAAACTCAGCTCCTCCCTCGGCGTAGATCGATGAACTTCACTGTTTTCGGCGTTGGCCCACCACCGAAAAGTGCAGTATTAGGCCACACTAGACAACTGGGAACTCTGATTGGGGACTTCGGTGCGTTCAAAACAACTGGAAACTTGAAAAAAACGAACTCCGACTGGAAAAAATCCGAGTTCCCAGTTGTCTTTATAGCACCATAATTCCCTTGATTTGTATTGTTTTATACAGTTTGACGTTACAATGCTGCGCCAATGCTGAGGTCGTCACTAGTTACCACACCAACAAAGTCATAAACCCCGCCTATTTAAAAAATGTATCTTAAGAATTTTTAGATTTTAAAGCTAACCCTAACCACACTGCTAACCTTAAATGAACACTGAAAAACACATTTTTGTTTTCAGGAATTTTTATGATATACATTGTGGCTGTGGTAACTGGTGACAACCCAATAGCTGATGACTGGTCATTTGTCAACAATCAAGACCCATCACTCAAAACCCATTGGATGAGAAAGACAGAAGTCCCTCCGCTCTGACCTTCTCCTCCAATGGGTTTTGAGAAGGAGACGAGAGGACGCTAGGGGAATGTGATTGAGAAAAGGCCAATGTACAGGTTTGCGTTCCAAAAATAAATCGACCAATGGTTATTCGGTTGAAGGTTGTAAACGGGGAGCATTGGAGACTGTGAACATTTTTCAGGCGGTTTTAGGTCACCATTTCGATTAATCACGCAAAAACGCGTTGGCCCAATGAAAGTGCCCCATCTTGCGACAACAGGCAGTAGTTGAGTATACCCTCCAAATCCAGCATACGCCACTGTTTGTGTTTGAGGAATGCGGGGTGAGTGGTACTCGCTGCTACACGAGCTGTATTTAGACACCACCGCATCTGCCAGACGTGCTGTAGGTATTGTCCCAATTTTTTTTTTTTAATCTTCCTCTGGTTTTAAACAGGAATTTCTCATGTAAACTATGTTTTTCACCCCATGTGAACGAGTGGTGGTAGGTAGGGTTGTGCTACCATATTCCCAGCCCGTTAGCACAGAGTTGCCGCTAGTTACTACGTCATTTAAAATGGCGCCAAGATTAAAGTTCAGAGGGCCACCGAATCTGTCATAATGTTCCATAATAAACATAAATTATATCCACACACTCTAACGCGTCCATATGCAGAGTGGAGGCACAATACTGTGGTCAAGCGATACTATACATCTCAGCCAAATTCGTTGAATGGGAACTTAGCATTAGCTAGGCTAGCTAACTTGCGAACGTTACGTGGCTTAAAGCAGATAGTTAACTAGCTAAGCTAGCTAGTAGCTAACTACCGTGTTTACTAGTTTAGGGGGTGCGACGGCGACAAGCAGTCTCTGCCAAGTTGGCACGTCAGACAGGCTATCTTTCAGTGACAAACATGTTTTCTTATTTACTTGTTCGTATAGCTACTCAACTAGCTGCGAATGCTTGTTTGTTTGACACGTTGTCGCAGGTCATACATGGTTGTGCTTGGTCAACATGAGGTAGTAGATTCGTAAAGTTTTTTTTAGTCTAATATGAGTCTGTTCTTGCCAAGTTATTTGTTTGGACATTGAGGTGGTTTATTATAGCTAAACACATTCTAACCTTACACGGTTTTACCCGGGGCGCGTTCATCATGTGCGTTCAAGAAAACTGGGAACTCGCAAAATACGATGTCAAATCATGACGTCAGTGCTCTTCAGGTCGGGAAGTCGGAGCTCTAGAAAGATGCCCAAGTTCGAGTTGGAATTCCAAGTTGGATGACAGCTCCAAAAATATAAATCCCATTCGGGGTTCGTTTTTCTCCGAGTTCCCAGTTGTTTGGAACGTGGCTTTGGATCACCGTTTAAAAAATATATATTTTATTTATTCAAAATACAGATCAACAATTTACATTCTTACATCATACATAACAGAACGCAGGTATTAACGAGAAAATACTGAAACAAATAAAATAAACAACTCTAGAGCAATTGTTGAACGTTCAGTCACAGCTGTGAGGTCATTGTGATGTAGTTAGTGTTTTTTGCTTGCTATCTTGTATGGTAATAAACACTGTCAGTAGCACAGGTGTGTTAGTTAGGAGGCTTGAAACAAATGCATGAAGAGTGACTAGCACTTCTGTGTGATGTTTTTGTTGAGGGCAGTGGGGGAGGTGACCATCTTATAACTGACCAGTAAGAGTAATATTTTGTTTCTTCATAATTGCAAACAAATTATTTACCATTATCTGTCAACTCTGTCCAATAACTCTTCATTGATCATCAGTCAGGCTGATGACAGTCATGTTTAGTGTCTGGTGACAGAGTTCTGTACATGGAGGCAAAGGATTCTGTCTGTACTGGGCAGTTGGTTATGAATCTCCTCTTTTCAGATTACACCATTACACCTTGACCTCGCCAAGACTGACAATGAAGAGAAGTCGACATCCAAGCAGCAGCGAAGAAGACTCTGATAATGGAAGTAAGCATTCTCTCTCGTCTAGACTAATGCTACGTTCAAAACAACTGGGAACTCTGAAAAATACAAGGTCAAATCATGACGTCATTGATTTTCAGGTCGGAAAGTCTGAGCTCTAGAAAAAGGCCAGAGTTGGAATACCGAGTTGGATGACCCTTCTAATCGATTTTTCCCAGTTGGAGCTAGTTTTTTCCCCAGAGTTCCCAGTTGTTTTGAACGCTCGGAAGTCAGAGATTTCCGAGTTCCCAGTTGATTTGAACACGGCATAACACTAACCTCTACCCCAGACTAACCCCCAGTGCTTGACATTAGGGTTAGGGTCACTTGTCCAAAAATACAAATTGTATAATGCAAGGAACCACTTTATGAAATGCACCGCTGTATTATTTTTCCCCATAGAGAATCCGACAGAGTAGGCTACACTCTGCCTATTGGCTTCTTTGCATATTCAAGCCTGTTACAAAATACCCTTGGTAGCCTAAGATATTGCTACATTGCAATTACAAAAACAGTTAAATAGCAATGAGGCTGATGCAACAGATCCGACCGCTTAGTATGTTGATCAAGTTTTATTTCTTCATATTATAAGCTCAGCAATGACTGTAGGCTACGTGCAAATGTTCCGAAACACAGTTAGTGGGGAAACAACATGCACAAGTGGTTTCAAATGACAGAGATGCAAAAATATGTTAGAAATGAAGAAACGGGGGGATCTAAAGATGCATCAACTAGCATGGGTTATTAACATGGCTAGGATTGGGTCTGTGGCTGCTGGACAATCACATCATGTTGTTTTGATAACCAATAGAACATGGTTTCATAGCATATGAAGTGTTTATAAAATAATTCCCTCAACATTTCTAAGATCGTATTTTTAAAGGCTACTTTGAAACAAGGTAAGACATGCTTCATAAAATGACATGACACTTTCAGATTTTAAACAATTACATTTATGGTTAAATAGTTTCAAAATGCTGACTGCATCCGCTCGGATTCAAGATGGGTGATGGGCGGTGCTCAACATGGCACTGTCCTTCTCTCTCCGGTCTTCTGACCAGTTGATCTGAACCGTGCCTCGAGTATGTCAAAAAAATCAAGCTTTTATACATTAATGTTAATTCTTTCATCATATTTGTCAAACATGACTGTGCTGCTATAGCCCCTTGCTTTAGCTACTGTCATAGAGTTAAATATTTTCATCAAGAAACTGATAAAAACACACAGGTGTTAAATCAAGGTGACTTACAAAGATGAGGACCAAGAGCAAGAGAGGGAGTGTGGTGATGTAGTGTCCACAACTAAAGAAGAGAGGGAGTGTGGTGATGTAGTGTCCACAACTAAAGAAGAGAGGGAGTGTGGTGATGTAGTGTCCACAACTAAAGAATCATTGTGGAATCTGAAAAGACACGTATCCCGAAAGCATGATGGTGTACTAAGTAGGTGCACATGCTAAAATAAAGGATTGAGGTGGGTAGCTAGCTAAGTGTGTCATTGTAGCAAGGTATTTCTGAACAAAAAATCCGATCTCTTAAAAGTCGTTTGATTTCGTTCTATTAGCCTATTGTATAGATATCATTGATTTTTGTCCCAATAGGCCAGACATATTACCTCTCAAGGAAGTTTCAATTTTTTTCTGGTTATTTTGCCTAAAAACCCTATAGGCCTACCTAATAAAAAAAAAATATATATATATTTTTAAATCTGCATCCCTGCCCAGACTGGCAAGAATGTCCCGAAGGGTGTTTAGCATCCCCATCGCATGAGCCTGAAGCCACAGACTCGTGCCAAACTCGTATTTCTAAAAGTGAATTCAAAGGCACGGAGCCAAAAAAGGCATTTTTCATTTGTATTTCATTCTTATTTCATTCTAAGTAAGTCACAGCCTATATGTTGGAATTTATAGACTATAATGATTCAATAGAACAAAATGTTGTTTAAATGCGGAGCCTTAATATTCCTGCCTAGTGTGTCACTCGCAGTTGCTTTACTTATTTTTAGGCTATAGCTTTGAAATATACTGAAATAATAGGCTAATAATATAGCCTAAATAATCACTCCCTGTCTGGCTCCTGACCTATTCAGTGTTTATATGACATGTAGCCTATTAATATGGCATGTAGCCTATTTGAAATGACGAGCGCTTTTTACAGTCACCTTTTCATGTTTTATTAAAATACTGTTCATTTAAATCATATGGTTTGGTTTCAATACTTCAAAACCAAATGGCAGGTCCAGGTACTCACAAAAATAGATTGGTGTTGGTGAAATGGTCATTTTAACAGTCAGAATTTGGAGCAGCAATTCTTTCTTCTTCCTGTGAGCGAGGAGCGTTTTTAGTGAAGTGGTTAGAAATGATGTGGCGCGCCAGAGAGCGACAGGGTGAGCGGGATTTCCGACCACTCAACATACTTGGCTCTGATCCAATGGTGATTGGAGTAATTCTTTGATATTGTGATAAACATTTTTTGTTGTTGCTTATTCCGGACAAGTGTTAATGTCGAGCTCCATCTAACCTCTTCCCCAGACTAGAGGTCTTCACGGATCCAACTGTACCCGAATACCCGGGACCCGAGTGGCTTCGGATACAGAATTGTAAACTAGATGGTATTTTCCATGAAGAAATATTGGTGGAACTTGCTTTAACACTTTACAAGTATTTTTGTGGTAGTGGAAGAAGTTTAAAATGTTTTACTTAAGCCAAGAAGTTAAATATAATCAAAGTAAAACAATTGGTCTGATTGCTTTGATAGACTACACATATATGTTCCGAAATGCTATTACGGGAGAACATCATTCTCAAAGGCCTGATGAGAACCTTTTTTATCATGCGACAGATGCCTAATGGTAGAAACTTAGAATATCTGAAGATGTAACGAAAGGATTGTGCTTTACTGTGTTTGGACAGTAGTAGTAGTAGAAGAAATGCTGGTTTCAATATCAGGAATCTAAGATTTTTTTTCTTCTGTGGTGGAATTTTGGCTGTAGGCTATTGAAAGCAAGGTAAGATGAGCTATTTAAAACAGACAGATTTCAAACAATGATATGGCATCGCAATGATATGGGTGGCTAGGTATCACATATGGAATTATTTAGGTTATTAGAATATCATTCCAATGTTGGTTGTGTGTGCCGGGAGTTTGTGGCATTGTCTGTAGGCTATGGCTAGCTGCTATGGTATTCTAGAGAATATGGTCTTATCTTCCTGGCCTGAACCGAATGCACACTACAAAATGTGCAACATTGGATTGTTTTGAGTGGCATGCAATATAGCCAATTTTGACTTTGTGGCTGTGGAATTTTAGTCTGACTGACAGCTCTCACAGCTCATCCTCGCTCTATAATTACGTGGGTCGTGTCATTCAGGCTAGTGGAATCTGACTTTGTGGCTATGGAATCTAGTGGAACCTCGCTTTCTGCCCATTCAACGTACGCTGGCGTTTTGCGTCCATTCATCAAGTGGACGCAGAGAGAATTTCGGCGCGACAACTATTGCGAGTGTCAAAGAGTGAGAATGGAAGAGACACAGGGGACATCCTGCTGTGGGCTCTTGGCCATGAAGCGCATCAAGTCAGACTGGAGGTCCAGCCTGTCCACCAACATGATGAACAGTCTACTGATTGATTGATCTCCGTCCACAAACTGAGGACTGCAAGGCTGTTAGCAAGTGATGGTGCTCAAAAAGGTCAAGGAGACCATTCTCACTGAAGCAGGGAGGCTGAAGGCTGGGAAACACACACACTCATTCTTTAACACAAGATGGCGCAGATAGAGATGGCAGCTTCGCTTCTTGTCCTTAGGAAACTGTGTAGTATTTAACTTTTTTTTTTTTTTTTTTTTATTCTTACATTGTTAGCCCAGAAAACCTTGTGTTATTACATACAACAGGGAAGAACTATGGGATATCAGAGAAACGTCAACTTACCAACACAACCAGCACTACGACCAGGAATACGACTTTCCACGAGCCGGAGGGGAGGGAGCCGGAACGATCTTCTAGTGAGGCTTCGGATGAGCGCACACCACCCACCGCTTCCTAGTATATGACTCGCTAATGTCCAGTCCCTAGTTAAAGTCTTACAAATCAGGGCAAGAGTTGCTTTCTGAAGTGATATCCGGGGTTGTAACGTACTCTGTTTCACGGAAACATGGCTAGCTGGGGACATGCTGTCGTAGTCTGTACAGCCAATGGGAATTTCAGAATAAACATCTCTCCGGCAAGAAGAAAAGAGGGGTGTATGTTTCATGATTGACGACTCCTGATGTAATTGTAACATGCAATAACTCAAGTCCTTTTGTTCACCCCACCTAGAATTCCTCAATCAAATGCCTACCGTATTATCTCCCAAGAGAACTCTCCTCGGTTATCGTCACGTCCGTGTATATCCCCCCGCAAGCAGATACCAAGACGGCCATCAAGGAACTTCACTGGACTTTATGCAAACTGGAAACCATTTATCCTGAGGCTGCATTTATTGTAGCTGGGGATTTTAACAAAGCTAATTTGTGAACAAGGCTACCTAAATTCTATCAGCATATCGATTGCAGTACACGAGCGAGTAACACGCTCGACCATTGCTACTCTAACTTCCGCGACCTATACAAGGCCCTTCCCCCTGCCCTCCTTTTGGCATATCCGACCATGATTCCATCTTGTTGCTCCCCTCCTATAGGCAGAAACTAAAACAGGAAGCGCCCGTGCGTAGGTCTATCCAACGCTGGTCTGACCAATCAGATTCCACGCTTAAAGATTGCTTTGATCACGTGGACTGGGATATGTTCCGGGTAGCCTCAGAGAATAACATTGACGTATACGCTGACTCTGTGAGAGAGTTTATATGGAAGTATATTGGAGATGTTGTACCCACTGTGACTATTAAAACCTTCCCTAACCAGAAACTATGGATTGATGGCAGCATTCGCGCAAAACTGAAAGCACATACCACCGCATTTAATCATGGCAAGGCGACTGGAAATATGACCGAATACAAACAGTGTAGTTATTCCCTCCGTAAGGCAATCAAACAATCAAAGCGTCAGTATAGAGACAAAGTGGAATTGCAATTCATCGGCTCAGACACGAGACGTATGTGGCAGGGTCTACAGACAATCACGGATTACAAAAAGAAAACCAGCCCCGTCGCGCACATCGTCTTGCTTCCAGACAAATTAAACAACTTCTTTGCATGCTTTGAGGACAATACAGTGCCACCGACTCGGCCCGCTACCAAAGACTGTGGGCTCTCCGTGGCCGATGTGAGTAAAACATTTAAATGTGTTAACCCTCGCAAGGCTGCCGGTCCAGACGGCATCCCTAGCTGTGTCCTCAGAATGTGCAGACCAGCTGGCTGGTGTGTTTACGGACATATTCAATCAATCCTTATCCCAGTCTGCTGTCCCCACCTGCTTCAAGAGGGCCACCATTGTTCCTGTTCCCAAGAAACCGAAGGTAACTGAGCTAAACGACTACCGCCCCGTAGCACTCACTTCTGTCATCAGGAAGTGCTTTGAGAGACGAGTTAAGGATCATATCACCTCCATCCTACCTGTCACCCTAGACCCACTCATGGTTAGCAGATGTTATCGCGAGTATAGTGAAATGCTTGTGCTTCTAGTTCTGACAGTGCAGCAGTATCTAACAATTCCACAACAAAACCTAATACACACAATCTAGTTATGGAATGGGATAAGAATATATAAGTTTAAAATATATGGATGAGCAGTGACAGAGCGGCTCAGATGCAATAGATGGTAAAGGATACAGTATACATATATATATATATATATATATATACATTATACTGTCTCCAGCTCACGTTACATTATACTGCCTCCAGCTCACGTTACGTTATACTGCCTCCAGCTCACGTTACGTTATACTGCCTCCAGCTCACGTTACATTATACTGCCTCCAGCTCACGTTACGTTATACTGCCTCCAGCTCACGTTACGTTATACTGCCTCCAGCTCACGTTACATTATACTGCCTCCAGCTCACGTTACGTTATACTGCCTCCAGCTCACGTTACGTTATACTGCCTCCAGCTCACGTTACATTATACTGCCTCCAGCTCACGTTACATTATACTGCCTCCAGCTCACGTTACATTATACTGCCTCCAGCTCACGTTACATTATACTGCCTCCAGCTCACGTTACATTATACTGTCTCCAGCTCACGTTGCATTATACTGTCTCCAGCTCACGTTGCATTATACTGTCTCCAGCTCACATGACATTATACTGCCTCCAGCTCACATGACATTATACTGCCTCCAGCTCACGTTACATTATACTGCCTCCAGCTCACGTTACATTATACTGCCTCCAGCTCACATTACATTATACTGCCTCCAGCTCACGTTACATTATACTGCCTCCAGCTCACATTACATTATACTGCCTCCACATTACATTATACTGCCTCCAGCTCACGTTACATTATACTGCCTCCAGCTCACGTTACATTATACTGCCTCCAGCTCACGTTACATTATACTGCCTCCAGCTCACGTTACATTATACTGCCTCCAGCTCACGTTGTGTTATAGGAAGACTATACCCTATGCATCTGAATGGCGATAGGGTGGCGCACTTTACGAGTTGAGATTGAGAAATTAAAATAGCTTTTTTAGATCGTGGCCAGAAGTTAACACACAGTTGCATTTAGAATTGTTATTTGTTATGCAATTAATGGGCTGACCAATGACTGGGCTGACCAATGACTGGGCTGACCAATGACTGGCCTTACAAAAACAGGTTTCACTCCAGTAGTCTACAGACTTTGAGGAGCTTCTCTGGTGCTGTCTGACAGGTGGTAGACTTCCTCTCCTCTAACTAGTCTGTATGCTGTGTGTGTGATTTAATAAAATGCATGACACTAATGAAAATACACATGCCAATTTAATTCCACAAAATTACGCAAATTTTTACTGATAAGCATGACCGGTCAAATGTTTTTCCAGTGGCTAACCGGTTAACATCCCTACTTCATAAATATTCATAGTTGATATATTCCCCTGTTGTATCTGTTTCCAGGTCTGTGTTTCCTAGATGCATTAAGATATTATAATGCTGTTGTTGTATGTAGAGCCAACAACTGACTACTTCTATTCCACATTTTAGCAAAATCATAGCTTGTCATATTGGGTTACATGAGTTTGACTCATCCTCCTTCCTGCCAGACATATTCTGCACTTTTTTAGCTAAAGGGGTGTCTCACAATATTGATCAATTTAATCTCTTTTACAGTAAAACACTTTTACACAACCATCCATTTGATAAATGGAGGGATGTTAGGGATGTGAAAAAACATGGTTGTGTTTTTTTCTACCTCGGGTAGGAGTTTCTCTAAAATGTAGGGGCCTTGCCACTGGCCTACAAGTAAGGAAATGTCAGATAATTGAGATGACTGAAGTCTGATGTCTTTTCTCTGTCATCTTTAAGGTAACTCCACTTCCTGGTCCCAACATTCTCAACCCAGGAGAGCCAATTGGAAGAAGCCCTCAGAAGTAAGTCACCCCACCCTTAACACCTAACCCCTCACCCAGCTTCTGTCTGCCTGTTGCTGTGTGCTGCTGAATGTCATCTGTCTATGTCCCAGTTATTTAATGATCTGGCTGTCTATGTCCCTATTTTAGGCTTGGGAGGTAGACCATATATATCGTATACCTGGTTATTTGGAAAAGGCAATGGTATAGTTTTTCAATATCATCAAAACTATCTGTTTTTTAGTAAGTTAATACCTGCAGTCAACTTGTACAATACGTTAGGAGATGAAGCCTTCATAATTTCACCTGTTACATCATTTGACATTATGAAGCTTACCGTAGTTCCCCAAAACAGTTGAGACAGTCACTTGTTTGTTTGTAAATAGCACAACGGGACAATGCGGGAGATGGTGAGTCCATCGTAGGGGTAGGCGATAGGACCTCATATTCATATCACGATATTTTCCACTGTCCGGACGATAACGATATATTATTTATTTATTTATTTCACCTTTATTTAACCAGGTAGGCAAGTTGAGAACAAGTTCTCATTTACAACTGTGACCTGGCCAAGATAAAGCAAAGCAGTTCGACACATACAACAACACATAGTTACACATGGAATAAAACAAACATACAGTCAATAATACAGTAGAAAAATAAGTCTATATACAAGGTGTGCAAATGAGGTGAGATAAGGGAGGTAAAGGCAAAAAAAGGCCATGGTGGCGAAGTAAATACTATATAGCAAGTAAAACACTGGAATGGTAGATTTGCAGTGGAAGAATGTGCAAAGTAGAGATAGAAATAATGGGGTGCAAAGGAGCAAAAAAAATTAATAGATACACTAGGGAAAGAGGTAGTTGTTTGGGCTAAATTACAGATGGGCTATGTACAGGTGCAGTAATCTGAGCTGCTCTGACAGCTGGTGCTTAAAGTTAGTGAGGGAGATAAGTGTTTCCAGTTTCAGAGATTTTTGTAGTTCGTTCCAGTCATTGGCAGCAGAGAACAGGAAGGAGAGGCGGCCAAAGGAGGAATTGGCTTTGGGGGTGACCAGGGAAATATACCTGCTGGAGCACGTGCTACGGGTGGGTGCTGCTATGGTGACCAGGGAAATATACCTGCTGGAGCACGTGCTACAGGTGGGTGCTGCTATGGTGACCAGGGAAATATACCTGCTGGAGCACGTGCTACGGGTGGGTGCTGCTATGGTGACCAGAGAGATATACCTGCTGGAGCACGTGCTACAGGTGGGTGCTGCTATGGTGACCAGAGAGATATACCTGCTGGAGCGCGTGCTACAGGTGGGTGCTGCTATGGTGACCAGAGAGATATACCTGCTGGAGCACGTGCTACAGGTGGGTGCTGCTATGGTGACCAGAGAGATATACCTGCTGGAGCGCGTGCTACAGGTGGGTGCTGCTATGGTGACCAGAGAGATATACCTGCTGGAGCGCGTGCTACAGGTGGGTGCTGCTATGGTGACCAGAGAGATATACCTGCTGGAGCACGTGCTACAGGTGGGTGCTGCTATGGTGACCAGAGAGATATACCTGCTGGAGCACGTGCTACAGGTGGGTGCTGCTATGGTGACCAGAGAGATATACCTGCTGGAGCGCGTGCTACAGGTGGGTGCTGCTATGGTGACCAGAGAGATATACCTGCTGGAGCGCGTGCTACAGGTGGGTGCTGCTATGGTGACCAGAGAGATATACCTGCTGGAGCGCGTGCTACAGGTGGGTGCTGCTATGGTGACCAGAGAGATATACCTGCTGGAGCGCGTGCTACAGGTGGGTGCTGCTATGGTGACCAGAGAGATATACCTGCTGGAGCGCGTGCTACGAATGGGTGCTGCTATGGTGACCAGTGAGCTGAGATAAGGTGGGGCTTTACCTAGCAGAGACTTGTACATGACCTGGAGCCAGTGGGTTTGGCGACGAGTATGAAGCGAGGGCCAGCCAACAAGAGCATACAGGTCGTAGTGTTGGTTAGTATATGGGGCTTTGGTGACAAAGCGGCACTCTGATAGACTGCATCCAATTTGCTGAGTAGAGTATTGGAGGCTATTTTGTAAATGACATTGCCGAAGTCGAGGATCGGTAGGATGGTCAGTTTTACGAGGGTGTGTTTGGCAGCATGAGTGAAGGATGCTTTGTTGCGAAATAGGAAGCCAATTCTAGATATAACTTTGGATTGGAGATGTTTGATGTGACAGTCTAACCAGACACCTAGGTATTTGTAGTTGTCCACGTATTCTAAGTCAGAACCGTCCAGAGTAGTGATGCTGGACGGGCGGGCAGGTGCAGGCAGCGATCGGTTGAAGAGCATGCATTTAGTTTTACTTGTATTTAAGAGCAGATGGAGGCCACGGAAGGAGTGTTGTATGGCATTGAAGCTCGTCTGGAGGTTAGTTAACACAGTGTCCAAAGAAGGGCCAGAAGTATACAGAAGTGTGTCGTCTGCGTTGAGGTGGATCAGAGAATCACCAGCAGCATGAAAGAAGACAGATCCTGCTTCTGTTGCCTGTCTGTTTAATAGCCTACTGACTATGTAATGTAGTGTACATCTACAGAAACAAGACAGATCCTGCCTCTGTTGCCTGTCTGTTTAATAGCCTACTGACTATGTAATGTAGTGTACATCTACAGAAACAAGACAGATCCTGCTTCTGTTGCCTGTCTGTTTAATAGCCTACTGACTATGTAATGTAGTGTACATCTACAGAAACAAGACAGATCCTGCCTCTGTTGCCTGTCTGTTTAATAGCCTACTGACTATGTAATGTAGTGTACATCTACAGAAACAGATCCTGCTTCTGTTGCCTGTCTGTTTAATAGCCTACTGACTATGTAATGTAGTGTACATCTAGAGAAACAAGACAGATCCTGCTTCTGTTGCCTGTCTGTTTAATAGCCTACTGACTATGTAATGTAGTGTACATCTACAGAAACAAGACAGATCCTGCCTCTGTTGCCTGTCTGTTTAATAGCCTACTGACTATGTAATGTAGTGTACATCTAGAGAAACAAGACAGATCCTGCCTCTGTTGCCTGTCTGTTTAATAGCCTACTGATTCTGTGAGCACCAAGCCTCACGCAAGTGGAAGATGTTCAATGAAGCAATTTCACAAATTCTGCTATTTTTATTTTTGTTATGCTGTAATAAAGGCTTGACATTTTTTTGGTTATAACAGCCTCTCTGGTGTTACTTATAATATAGTTTTTTAGGGATGCACGATATATCGGTGAACATATCGGAATCGGACGATATTAGCTAAAAATGCCAACATCGGTATCGGCCTGATGTCTAGTTTAACGCAGAGTGCATACCTATATAACGTATAATGACGCCACATAAAATGTTGCGCTACACGTGCAACACAGCATTCCTAACCTAGCCCACAATGTCTGCTGTGTGATTGAGCAGTCAACAAGTCAAGCAGTCATTTGAAAGAGTAAGAACATTTCAGAGACAAATAATGTAATTCATTGCCCTTGACAATCAACCGTTCTCTGTCGTGGGTGATGTTGGCTTTCGTCGACTGGTCGAGCACCGGTACACACTACCAAGTGCGCTATTGTTCAGATGTTTCCCTACCGGAGTTACACAGTAATAGCGTCACTGCTATTAGCTTCACCACATACTATGGAACGGCGTTTGGGTCTTTTTGTCTTTCAAAAAAGATACACATCAAATAACACTATTTGACGAGTTAAATAACACAGTTCTATCGTAGAATGCTGTATGTTCTGAATTTGCACGTGCAAGCCAAGCTCCACCACTACTATCAGTAGCACTGTCAAAGCTGTACAAAAAAGTCTGCAAACACCGTCCACGAACGATGTGTTTACAATACCACGTTGTTAATAAAGCATTATTTGTTTGACCATAACTTCTGGGGTAGTTAGCTTTAGCTTGATAGCTAGCTAGCTCCAATACAACCAGCCTGAAAACAATGACCAGTAGAAACTGCAGTCATTTGGGTGGCGCAGTGGTGGCGGGTGGCGCAGTGGTCTAGGGCACTGCATCGCAGTGCTAGCTGCGCCACCAGAGTCTCTGGGTTCGCGCCCAAGCTCTGTCGCAGCCGGCCGCAACCGGGAGGTCCGTGGGGCGACGCACAATTGGCATAGCGTCGTCCGGGTTAGGGAGGGTTTGGCCGGTAGGGATATCCTTGTCTCAGTATGTTAAATGTATGCACTCTACTGTAAGTCGCTCTGGATAAGAGCGTCTGCTAAATGACTAAAATGTAAATGTAATGTAAATGTAAATTTTCTTTTTTCTTAGCAATGATTTAGGAATCCTTGTGAGTAAGTATTAGCTAGGTAGCCACTTGTTGTTCGCCTATTGAAATTGAACTTCAGTTTATGAAAATAAATAGCTAGCCAGCTACTTAACCCTGTTGCCCAAAGCTAACGTTATAAGCAGCCAGCTAGCTTCATCTGGCAGGTGAGGCTCAACCGGAATGTGTTGTGAAGCTAGCCACAATAAGGATTAGGCACAATAGTGGAATTTGCGGTTTGCCTTCAAAATAAAAGTACCTCTTTGAAAGTGATGCAGAAGGTTACAATTGGTGGAATCATGCCATATTTAAACTAGATAAAGTTAAACGAGGTTTGAATGTGAAGCAATGAAATGGGGTATCAGTCTACTCGGTGACACCCACAGAACACAACGGAAGAGTTTACGCAAATATTAGCGTTGTAGCTCTTATCGCGGGACTGTGACTGTGTGACATCACCTCCCCAGTCAGCCTATTGTGTGTATTGACATTCATATTGCACTGTACAGCTTTACCTAAGGATTGGGGATCTACTCAATACCCAAGATATATTTTCCCAACGTCCTCCTCAAGAGTTATTAGTCTCCAACATCCCTGCAGTATTGTTTTTCCTCTGAAATAGTGTTCAATAGACAAATGTTGACAATAAATGTGGCTCAATTCACAGTTGATAAAATGACGAACGCGTTAAATTATGTGATGTGCAGTCATATTCAGGTCCTGATTGGTCAACAAGCTTATTTGACACGTCAAATAGACGTGCATCTTTTCTGACACGCAAAGACCCACACGGCGTTTCATAGACATCCTGGTTGAGAATGAAACGACTGAACAAATGAACAACGAAACAGCACAGCAAGTAAGTGAAATAAATCGTTTTTGATTATGTTTTACTGGTAATGGGGACATGCGTAAATGCCAACAAAATAACTTTTTGGTCAGTGTGTGTGTGTAACCTTTATTTAACTAGGCAAGTCAGTTAAGAACAAATTCTTATTTCCAATGACGGCCTACCCCCAGCCAAACCCAGACGACGCTGGACCAATTGTGCGCCGCCCTATGGGACTCCCAATCACGGCTGGATGTGATACAGCCTGGATTTGAACCAGGGACTGTAGTGACACCTCTTGCACTGAGATGCAGTGCCTTAGACCGCTATGTCCATGTGTTTGTGCTATCTATTTAACCGTACTAAAATGCCTAAAAGGCTGCTACATTTTTATATCTTATCAGTATTATTGGCGAGGAAAATAACATATATTGGTATCGGCCGAAAATGTCGTATCGGTGCTTCACTTTAGTTGTTCCACTGTTCCAAATGGTCAGAAATAATATGGTAATCTGACAGCACCTGTTTGGCGCACACAATATATATACAATATATACACACAATATATATATACACAATATATATATATATATATACACAATATATATATATATATATACACAATATATATATATATATATATACACAATATATATATATATATACACAATATATATATATATACAATATACACACACAATATATATATACACAATATATATACAATATATACACACAATATATATATACACACAATATATACACACAATATATACACTATATATACACAATATATATACACACTATATACACAATATATATATATATACACTATATATACACATTATATATACACACTATATATACACTATATATATTCACAATATATACACACAATATATACACACAATATATACACACAATATATATACACAATACTCTCACAGCGCTGCTTCTATACCCTCCTTTGTCTGGATCTCCTCCTTATAGCAGCCTTGTAGAGCCACCATGTAGCTGGAGGCCTGCTCCTATAGCCTCCTTTGTCTGGATCTCCTCCTTATAGCAGCCTTGTAGAGCCACCATGGAGCTGGAGGCCTGCTCCTATAGCCTCCTTTGTCTGGATCTCTTCCTTATAGCAGCCTTGTAGAGCCACCATGGAGCTGGAGGCCTGCTCCTATAGCCTCCTTTGTCTGGATCTCCTCCTTATAGCAGCCTTGTAGAGCCACCATGTAGCTGGAGGCCTGCTCCTATAGCCTCCTTTGTCTGGATCTCCTCCTTATAGCAGCCTTGTAGAGCCACCATGGAGCTGGAGGCCTGCTCCTATAGCCTCCTTTGTCTGGATCTCCTCCTTATAGCAGCCTTGTAGAGCCACCATGTAGCTGGAGGCCTGCTCCTATAACCTCCTTTGTCTGGATCTCCTCCTTATAGCAGCCTTGTAGAACCACCATGGAGCTGGAGGCCTGCTCCTATAGCCTCCTTTGTCTGGATCTCTTCCTTATAGCAGCCTTGTAGAGCCACCATGGAGCTGGAGGCCTGCTCCTATACCCTCCTTTGTCTGGATCTCTTCCTTATAGCAGCCTTGTAGAACCACCATGGAGCTGGAGGCCTGCTCCTATAGCCTCCTTTGTCTGGATCTCCTCCTTATAGAGCCACCATGGAGGCCTGCTCCTATAGCCTCCTTTGTCTGGATCTCCTCCTTATAGAGCCACCATGGAGCCCTGCTCCTATAGCCTCCTTTGTCTGGATCTCCTCCTTATAGCAGCCTTGTAGAGCCACCATGGAGCCCTGCTCCTATAGCCTCCTTTGTCTGGATCTCCTCCTTATAGCAGCCTTGTAGAGCCACCATGGAGCCCTGCTCCTATAGCCTCCTTTGTCTGGATCTCCTCCTTATAGCAGCCTTGTAGAGCCACCATGTAGCTGGAGGCCTGCTCCTATAGCCTCCTTTGTCTGGATCTCCTCCTTATAGCAGCCTTGTAGAGCCACCATGTAGGCCTGCTCCTATAGCCTCCTTTGTCTGGATCTCCTCCTTATAGCAGCCTTGTAGAGCCACCATGTAGCTGGAGGCCTGCTCCTATAGCCTCCTTTGTCTGGATCTCCTCCTTATAGCAGCCTTGTAGAGCCACCATGTAGCTGGAGGCCTGCTCCTATAGCCTCCTTTGTCTGGATCTCCTCCTTATAGCAGCCTTGTAGAGCCACCATATAGCTGGAGGCCTGCTCCTATAGCCTCCTTTGTCTGGATCTCCTCCTTATAGCAGCCTTGTAGAGCCACCATATAGCTGGAGGCCTGCTCCTATAGCCTCCTTTGTCTGGATCTCCTCCTTATAGCAGCCTTGTAGAACCACCATATAGCTGGAGGCCTGCTCCTATAGCCTCCTTTGTCTGGATCTCCTCCTTATAGCAGCCTTGTAGAACCACCATGGAGCTGGAGGCCTGCTCCTATAGCCTCCTTTGTCTGGATCTCCAGTAGTTTCCACAACTAAGTCAAATGTCTTCACACATCTGACTTCCCCTTTCCCTCCTGAGCAACCAGTAAACATTTGCCTGTTTCGAGTTTGTTTTTCACGTCCCCTGCATCCATTTTGCTGTCATGTTACGTGTTCAGAGTTTGTTGTAACCAATGTATTGATTTGATTATGATAGGCTATTGGTCACGTGCATGTGATGCATACATGTTTCACATAAAGAGAGCAAGGGTTGAGGGAATAGGGAATGTTATTCCTAAACAAATGAGAGATTTCGGTAACAACTTTTAAATCAGAAATCGCTGTGATAATGTTGCAGCTTCAGCAACAAGCCTGAGAGAGATGAACTCTGATGTTCTGTGGTGGTTGCTGCAGCAGGGAGGAGAGAGACAACGGGGGCTAGTTACAGTCACTGTCTTTTTTTTAACACAGCGCAGCATGTCTGAGCCCGGCCCTACACAATCAAATCAATTTTGTACTCTAGAGTAATGTGCTAGAGTAATGTCTAGAGTAATGCGCTTAAAGAATCAGACGAGCTCAGCGCATATAGTTTATTAAAACACACAGTGTGTCTATATATGGAAAAACACACGTTTTAAACTGTTTCAATCATTTGGTCGAAAGAACAGACGACTCGCTCCTTCCTACACTCATCAATTATTTAGTGAGTGATCTGTTTGTGTCTCTATGTCCCAGTTAGTGAGTGATCTGTTTGTGTCTCTATGTCCCAGTTAGTGAGTGATCTGTTTGTGTCTCTATGTCCCAGTTAGTGAGTGATCTGTTTGTGTCTATGTCCCAGTTAGTGAGTGATCTGTTTGTGTCTATGTCCCAGTTAGTGAGTGATCTGTTTGTGTCTCTATGTCCCAGTTAGTGAGTGATCTGTTTGTGTCTCTATGTCCCAGTTAGTGAGTGATCTGTTTGTGTCTCTATGTCCCAGTTAGTGTGGTCCCGTGTGGCTCAGTTGGTAGAGCATGGCGCTTGCAACGCCAGGGTTGTGGGTTCAATTCCCACGGGGGGACCAGGGTTCAATTCCCACGGGGGGACCAGGATGAATATGTATGAACTTTCCAATTTGTAAGTCGCTTTGGATAAGAGCGTCTGCTAAATGACTTAAATGTAAATGTAATGTAATGTAGTGAGTGATCTGTTTGTGTCTCTATGTCCCAGTTAGTGAGTGATCTGTTTGTGTCTCTATCTCCCAGTTAGTGAGTGATCTGTTTGTGTCTCTATGTCCCAGTTAGTGAGTGATCTGTTTGTGTCTCTATGTCCCAGTTAGTGAGTGATCTGTCTGTATCCCAGGTATTTAGTGAGTGTCTGGTCTGTGTCCCTGTGTTGTGCAGGTGTTCAGGACAGACTTCATCACGGCCATGAAGCTCCATGACACATACCAACTGAACCCAGAGGATTACTACGTCCTGGCCGATCCCTGGAGACAGGAGTGGGAGAAGGGAGTCCAGGTCCCTGTCAGCCCTCACACAATCCCCCAGCCTGTAGCCCGGTAAGACATGTAGCCTGTAGGACATGTAGCCTGTAGCCCGGTGGGACATGTAGCCCTGTAGGACATGTAGCCCTGTAGGACATGTAGCCCTGTAGGACATGTAGCCTGTAGGACATGTAGGACATGTAGCCCGGTAAGACATGTAGCCTGTAGCCCTGTAGGACATGTAGCCTGTAGGACATGTAGCCTGTAGGACATGTAGCCTGTAGGACATGTAGCCCGGTAGGACATGTAGCCTGTAGCCCGGTAGGACATGTAGCCTGTAGCCCGGTAAGACATGTAGCCTGTAGGACATGTATCCCGGGTAGGACATGTAGCCCGGTAGGACATGTAGCCTGTAGGACATGTAGCCTGTAGCCCGGTGGGACATGTAGCCTGTAGCCCGGTAGGACATGTAGCCTGGTAGGACATGTAGCCTGGTAGGACATGTAGCCTGTAGGACATGTAGCCTGTAGCCCAGTAAGACATGTAGCCTGTAGGACATGTAGCCTGTAGCCCGGTAGGACATGTAGCCCGGTAGGACATGTAGCCTGTAGCCCTGTAGGACATGTAGCCTGTAGGACATGTAGCCTGTAGCCCGGTAAGACATGTAGCCTGTAGCCCTGTAGGACATGTAGCCTGTAGGACATGTAGCCCGGTAGGACATGTAGCCTGTAGCCCGGTAAGACGTGTAACCTGTAGGACATGTATCCCAGGTAGGACATGTAGCCCTGTAGGACATGTAGCCCGGTAGGACATGTAGCCTGTAGCCCGGTAGGACATGTAGCCTGTAGCCCGGTAGGACATGTAGCCTGTAGCCCGGTAAGACATGTAGCCTGTAGCCCGGTAAGACATGTAGCCTGTAGCCCGGTAAGACATGTAGCCTGTAGCCCGGTAGGACATGTAGCCTGTAGCCCTGTAGGACATGTAGCCCGGTAGGACATGTAGCCTGTAGCCCGGTAAGACATGTAGCCTGTAGCCCGGTAGGACATGCAGCCTGTAGCCCGGTAGGACATGTAGCCTGTAGCCCGGTAGGACATGTAGCCTGTAGCCCGGTAAGACATGTAGCCTGTAGCCCGGTAAGACATGTAGCCTGTAGCCCGGTAAGACATGTAGCCCGGTAGGACATGTAGCCTGTAGCCCGGTAGGACATGTAGCCCGGTAGAACATGTAGCCTGTAGCCCGCTAGGACATGTAGCCCAGTAGGACATGTAGCCTGTAGCCCAGTGGGACATGTAGCCCTGTAGGACATGTAGCCTGTAGCCCAGTGGGACATGTAGTCTGTAGCCCGCTAGTCATATCTAACCATCTCTGCTCTCTAGTCATCTCTGCTCTCTAGTCGTATCTAACCATCTCTGCTCTCTAGTCATCTCTGCTCTCTAGTCATATCTAACCATCTCTGCTCTCTAGTCATATCTAACCATCTCTGCTCTCTAGTCATATCTAACCATCTCTACTCTCTAGTCATCTCTGCTCTCTAGTCATATCTAACCATCTCTGCTCTCTAGTCATCTCTGCTCTCTAGTCATATCTAACCATCTCTGCTCTCTAGTCATCTCTGCTCTCTAGTCATATCTAACCATCTCTACTCTCTAGTCATATCTAACCATCTCTACTCTCTAGTCATATCTAACCATCTCTGCTCTCTAGTCATATCTAACCATCTCTACTCTCTAGTCATATCTAACCATCTCTACTCTCTAGTCATATCTAACCATCTCTGCTCTCTAGTCATATCTAACCATCTCTGCTCTCTAGTCATATCTAACCATCTCTGCTCTCTAGTCATATCTAACCATCTCTGCTCTCTAGTCATATCTAACCATCTCTGCTCTCTAGTCATATCTAACCATCTCTCCTCTCTAGTCATATCTAACCATCTCTGCTCTCTAGTCATATCTAACCATCTCTGCTCTCTAGTCATATCTAACCATCTCTCCTCTCTAGTCATATCTAACCATCTCTACTCTCTAGTCATATCTAACCATCTCTGCTCTCTAGTCATATCTAACCATCTCTGCTCTCTAGTCATATCTAACCATCTCTGCTCTCTAGTCATATCTAACCATCTCTGCTCTCTAGTCATATCTAACCATCTCTGCTCTCTAGTCATATCTAACCATCTCTGCTCTCTAGTCATATCTAACCATCTCTGCTCTCTAGTCATATCTAACCATCTCTACTCTCTAGTCATATCTAACCATCTCTGCTCTCTAGTCATATCTAACCATCTCTGCTCTCTAGTCATATCTAACCATCTCTGCTCTCTAGTCATATCTAACCATCTCTGCTCTCTAGTCATATCTAACCATCTCTGCTCTCTAGTCATATCTAACCATCTCTGCTCTCTAGTCATATCTAACCATCTCTGCTCTCTAGTCATATCTAACCATCTCTGCTCTCTAGTCATATCTAACCATCTCTCCTCTCTAGTCATATCTAACCATCTCTGCTCTCTAGTCATATCTAACCATCTCTGCTCTCTAGTCATCTCTGCTCTCTAGTCATATCTAACCATCTCTGCTCTCTAGTCATCTCTGCTCTCTAGTCATATCTAACCATCTCTGCTCTCTAGTCATCTCTGCTCTCTAGTCATATTTAACCATCTCTGCTCTCTAGTCATCTCTGCTCTCTAGTCATATCTAACCATCTCTGCTCTCTAGTCATCTCTGCTCTCTAGTCATATCTAACCATCTCTGCTCTCTAGTCATCTCTGCTCTCTAGTCATATCTAACCATCTCTGCTCTCTAGTCATATCTAACCATCTCTGCTCTCTAGTCATCTCTGCTCTCTAGTCATATCTAACCATCTCTGCTCTCTAGTCATATCTAACCATCTCTGCTCTCTAGTCATCTCTGCTCTCTAGTCATATCTAACCATCTCTGCTCTCTAGTCATCTCTGCTCTCTAGTCATATCTAACCATCTCTGCTCTCTAGTCATATCTAACCATCTCTCCTCTCTAGTCATATCTAACCATCTCTGCTCTCTAGTCATATCTAACCATCTCTGCTCTCTAGTCATCTCTGCTCTCTAGTCATATCTAACCATCTCTGCTCTCTAGTCATCTCTGCTCTCTAGTCATATCTAACCATCTCTGCTCTCTAGTCATCTCTGCTCTCTAGTCATATTTAACCATCTCTGCTCTCTAGTCATCTCTGCTCTCTAGTCATATCTAACCATCTCTGCTCTCTAGTCATCTCTGCTCTCTAGTCATATCTAACCATCTCTGCTCTCTAGTCATCTCTGCTCTCTAGTCATATCTAACCATCTCTGCTCTCTAGTCATCTCTGCTCTCTAGTCATATCTAACCATCTCTGCTCTCTAGTCATATCTAACCATCTCTGCTCTCTAGTCATATCTAACCATCTCTGCTCTCTAGTCATATCTAACCATCTCTGCTCTCTAGTCATATCTAACCATCTCTGCTCTCTAGTCATATCTAACCATCTCTACTCTCTAGTCATATCTAACCATCTCTACTCTCTAGTCATATCTAACCATCTCTGCTCTCTAGTCATATCTAACCATCTCTGCTCTCTAGTCATATCTAACCATCTCTGCTCTCTAGTCATATCTAACCATCTCTGCTCTCTAGTCATATCTAACCATCTCTGCTCTCTAGTCATATCTAACCATCTCTACTCTCTAGTCATATCTAACCATCTCTACTCTCTAGTCATATCTAACCATCTCTGCTCTCTAGTCATATCTAACCATCTCTGCTCTCTAGTCATATCTAACCATCTCTGCTCTCTAGTCATATCTAACCATCTCTGCTCTCTAGTCATATCTAACCATCTCTGCTCTCTAGTCATATCTAACCATCTCTGCTCTCTAGTCATATCTAACCATCTCTGCTCTCTAGTCATATCTAACCATCTCTGCTCTCTAGTCATATCTAACCATCTCTGCTCTCTAGTCATATCTAACCATCTCTGCTCTCTAGTCATATCTAACCATCTCTGCTCTCTAGTCATATCTAACCATCTCTGCTCTCTAGTCATATCTAACCATCTCTCCTCTCTAGTCATATCTAACCATCTCTGCTCTCTAGTCATATCTAACCATCTCTGCTCTCTAGTCATCTCTGCTCTCTAGTCATATCTAACCATCTCTGCTCTCTAGTCATCTCTGCTCTCTAGTCATATCTAACCATCTCTGCTCTCTAGTCATCTCTGCTCTCTAGTCATATTTAACCATCTCTGCTCTCTAGTCATCTCTGCTCTCTAGTCATATCTAACCATCTCTGCTCTCTAGTCATCTCTGCTCTCTAGTCATATCTAACCATCTCTGCTCTCTAGTCATCTCTGCTCTCTAGTCATATCTAACCATCTCTGCTCTCTAGTCATCTCTGCTCTCTAGTCATATCTAACCATCTCTGCTCTCTAGTCATATCTAACCATCTCTGCTCTCTAGTCATATCTAACCATCTCTGCTCTCTAGTCATATCTAACCATCTCTGCTCTGCAGGGGAGTGGCAGAGCGGGGGATGGAGGTGATGTTCACGACGCCTAAGAAGTGGATCCGTTCGGGATGTTCAGGGGCACTGGGGTACGTGGACATCCAGACCCTGTCTGAGGGGACCTGTCGATACGACCTCAACGACACTGACGTGGCCTGGCTGGAGCTCATCAACCACCAGTTCACTCTGATGGGTCAGTAGATTTACCCCTCAACTACGGTTGTACAGCTAACTATGTAGTATCCACTGTGTCGTGGTTCAGCCCTGTGTAGTATCCACTGTGTCGTGGTTCAGCCCTGTGTAGTATCCACTGTGTCGCGGTTCAGCCCTGTGTAGTGTCCACTGTGTCGCGGTTCAGCCCTGTGTAGTATCCACTGTGTCGCGGTTCAGCCCTGTGTAGTATCCACTGTGTCGCGGTTCAGCCCTGTGTAGTATCCACTGTGTCGTGGTTCAGCCCTGTGTAGTATCCACTGTGTCGTGGTTCAGCCCTGTGTAGTATCCACTGTGTCGTGGTTCAGCGCTGTGTAGTATCCACTGTGTCGCGGTTCAGCGCTGTGTAGTATCCACTGTGTCGTGGTTCAGCTCTGTGTAGTATCCACTGTGTCGCGGTTCAGCGCTGTGTAGTATCCACTGTGTCGTGGTTCAGCCCTGTGTAGTGTCCACTGTGTCGTGGTTCAGCCCTGTGTAGTCTCCACTGTGTCGTGGTTCAGCCCTGTGTAGTATCCACTGTGTCGCGGTTCAGCCCTGTGTAGTCTCCACTGTGTCGTGGTTCAGCCCTGTGTAGTGTCCACTGTGTCGCGGTTCAGCCCTGTGTAGTATCCACTGTGTCGTGGTTCAGCCCTGTGTAGTATCCACTGTGTCGCGGTTCAGCCCTGTGTAGTGTCCACTGTGTCACGGTTCAGCCCTGTGTAGTCTCCACTGTGTCGCGGTTCAGCCCTGTGTAGTATCCACTGTGTCGCGGTTCAGCCCTGTGTAGTATCCACTGTGTCGTGGTTCAGCCCTGTGTAGTATCCACTGTGTCGCGGTTCAGCGCTGTGTAGTATCCACTGTGTCGTGGTTCAGCCCTGTGTAGTATCCACTGTGTCGCGGTTCAGCTCTGTGTAGTATCCACTGTGTCGCGGTTCAGCCCTGTGTAGTATCCACTGTGTCGCGGTTCAGCCCTGTGTAGTATCCACTGTGTCGTTGTTCAGCGCTGTGTAGTGTCCACTGTGTCGTGGTTCAGCTCTGTGTAGTATCCACTGTGTCGTGGTTCAGCGCTGTGTAGTATCCACTGTGTCGCGGTTCAGCCCTGTGTAGTATCCACTGTGTCGTGGTTCAGCGCTGTGTAGTATCCACTGTGTCGTGGTTCAGCCCTGTGTAGTATCCACTGTGTCGCGGTTCAGCCCTGTGTAGTATCCACTGTGTCGCGGTTCAGCCCTGTGTAGTATCCACTGTGTCGTGGTTCAGCTCTGTGTAGTATCCACTGTGTCGTGGTTCAGCCCTGTGTAGTATCCACTGTGTCGCGGTTCAGCCCTGTGTAGTGTCCACTGTGTCGCGGTTCAGCCCTGTGTAGTGTCCACTGTGTCGCGGTTCAGCCCTGCGTAGTATCCACTGTGTCGTCGTTCAGCTCTGTGTAGTATCCACTGTGTCGTGGTTCAGCCCTGTGTAGTATCCACTGTGTCGCGGTTCAGCGCTGTGTAGTATCCACTGTGTCGCGGTTCAGCCCTGTGTAGTATCCACTGTGTCGCGGTTCAGCCCTGTGTAGTATCGACTGTGTCGTGGTTCAGCGCTGTGTAGTATCGACTGTGTCGCGGTTCAGCGCTGTGTAGTACTGACTGTGTCGTGGTTCAGAGCTGCGTAGTACTGACTGTGTCGTGGTTCAGCGCTGTGTAGTATCCACTGTGTCGTGGTTCAGCGCTGCGTAGTATCGACTGTGTCGTTGTTCAGCGCTGTGTAGTATCCACTGTGTCGTGGTTCAGCGCTGTGTAGTATCGACTGTGTCGTGGTTCAGCGCTGTGTAGTATCCACTGTGTCGTGGTTCAGCCCTGTGTAGTATCCACTGTGTCGCGGTTCAGCCCTGTGTAGTATCCACTGTGTCGTGGTTCAGCCCTGTGTAGTATCCACTGTGTCGCGGTTCAGCGCTGTGTAGTATCCACTGTGTCGTGGTTCAGCGCTGTGTAGTATCCACTGTGTCGTGGTTCAGCCCTGTGTAGTATCCACTGTGTCGCGGTTCAGCGCTGTGTAGTCTCCACTGTGTCGTGGTTCAGCCCTGTGTAGTATCCACTGTGTCGCGGTTCAGCCCTGTGTAGTATCCACTGTGTCGCGGTTCAGCCCTGTGTAGTATCCACTGTGTCGCGGTTCAGCGCTGTGTAGTATCCACTGTGTCGCGGTTCAGCCCTGTGTAGTATCCACTGTGTCGCGGTTCAGCCCTGTGTAGTATCCACTGTGTCGTGGTTCAGCCCTGTGTAGTATCCACTGTGTCGCGGTTCAGCCCTGTGTAGTATCCACTGTGTCGCGTTCAGCCCTGTGTAGTATCCACTGTGTCGCGGTTCAGCCCTGTGTAGTATCCACTGTGTCGCGGTTCAGCCCTGTGTAGTATCCACTGTGTCGCGGTTCAGCCCTGTGTAGTATCCACTGTGTCGCGGTTCAGCCCTGTGTAGTATCCACTGTTTCAGGGTTCAGCCCTGTGTAGTGTCCACTGTGTCGCGGTTCAGCCCTGTGTAGTGTCCACTGTGTCGTGGTTCGCCCTGTTAGTATCCACTGTGTCGCGGTTCAGCTCTGTGTAGTATCCACTGTGTCGCGGTTCAGCCCTGTGTAGTATCCACTGTGTCGCGGTTCAGCCCTGTGTAGTATCCACTGTGTCGCGGTTCAGCCCTGTGTAGTATCCACTGTGTCGCGGTTCAGCGCTGTTTAGTATCCACTGTGTCGCGTTCAGCCCTGTGTAGTAATCCACTGTGTCGCGGTTCAGCCCTGTGTAGTATCCACTGTGTCGCGGTTCAGCCCTGTGTAGTGTCCACTGTGTCATTGTTCAGCGCTGTGTAGTATCCACTGTGTCGTGGTGCTGGGAGGAGGTGGACATGGTCTTCCAGCCCATCGTGGGCGGCAGCTGGGAGGAGGGAATTTCCAGCTGGGAGGAGGTGCTCTTAATCTCCATGACTTTGCAGTGTCCAAAACTTTTTGGAATTAGAGCTCAGGATGCAAAAGTCTGTTTGAAAAAGCCTAGCCTTAGCTTTCCTAACGACTGTGTATTGGTTCCTGACTTCCCTGAAAATTGATATCGCGGGACTATTCGAAGCTATTGCAGTATGCCACAGAATATTTTTGTCTGGTCAAGGCAGTCGGTCTGGTAGTGACCCAAGGCTATATCTGTTCTTAGATCTACATTTTTAATGGGGCATGCTTATTTAAGATGGTAGGAAAGCACTTTTAAAGAAACAACCAGGCATCCTTTACTGATGGGATGAGGTCAGTATCCTTCCAGAGACCCGGCAAGGTCGATTAGAAAGGCCTGCTCGCTGAAGTGTTTTTAGGGAGCGTTTTTGACAGTGATGAGAGGTGTGTCGTTTGACCGCAACCCATTACGGACGCAGGCAATGAGGCAGTGATCGCTGAGATCCTGATGAAACACAGAGGTGTATTTGGAGGCAAGTTGGTCAGGATGATATCTATGGGGTGCCATTTTTACGGATTTAGGGTTGTCCCTGGTAGTTTCTTGATCATTTGTGTGAGTTGAGGGGCTCTAGCTTAGATTGTAGGACGGCCGCTGGGTGTTTAACATATCCCAGTTTAGGTCCCCTAACAGAAACGAACTCTGAAGATAGATGGGGGCAATCAATTCACATATGTGCCGCGGGCACAGCTGGGAGTTGAGGGGGGTCTATAGGCACAGTGAGGGACTTATTTCGGGAGAGATGGATCTTTAAAGTAGAAGCCCAAACTGTTTGGGCATAGACCTGGAATATTATGACAGAACCTGCAGGCTATCTCTACAGTAGATTGCAATTCTGCCCCCTTTAGCAGTTCTGTCTTGATGGAAAATTTTGTAATTGGATGGAAAATTTCAGAGTTTTGGTGGGCCTTCTATGTTAACATGCTGAACCCAAGGCTTTTACGGTTGAAGAAGTCAACAAATGAGAGCGGAATAGGTCCTTATGCTGGGGCTACAGGGTCTGGTTAACCTCTAAATCACCAGAGGAACAGAAGAGGAGTAGGATAGGGTACGGCTAAAGGCTATAAGAAACTGGTCGTCTAGTGCGTTGGGAACAGAGAATAAAAGGACCAGATTTCTGGGCGTGGTAGGATAGATTCAGGGCATAATGTACAGACAGGGTACGGTAGGAGCGAGTACAGTGGGGGGTACACCTAGGCATTGAGTGACGATGAGAGCGGTTGCATCTCTGGAGGCGTCCATTAAGCTAGGTGAGGTCTCCGCATGTGTGGGAGTGGGACAAGGTGTTTATCTGAGGCATGTTGAGCAAGACTAGGGCTCCACAGTAAATAAAACATGAGAGCTGCCCTAAAAACAACAGTATACCAAGGCATTATTGACATTAGAGCATAAAGCATCACAGGTGTTGATTGGGAGAGCTAAGACAACGAGTGAGACAACAACGCAGTGAGACACCACGGTAAACAGCTAGACAACAAACGAACAGGGACAACAACGGGTAAACAGCTAGACAACCACGGTAAACACTAAGCACACAACGGGTTAAACAGCTAAGAAACAACACGGGTAAACAGCTAGAAACAAACAACGGTAAACAGCTAAGACAACACACGGGTACACAGCTTAGGACAAACAACGGGTAAACAGCTAGACAACAACGAACAGTAGGAATAAACAGCTAGGACAACAACAACGGGTAAACAGCTAAGACAACACCACGGGTAAACACTAAGAACAACACAACGGGTAAACAGCTAGGACACACAGGTAAACAGCAAGACAACAACAACGAGTAAACAGCTAAGACACAACACGGGTAAACAGCTAAGACAACACAACGGGTAACACAGGACACAGGGTAAAGCTAGGACAACACAACGGGTAAAGCTAGGGACAACAACCACGGTAAACACTAGACACAACCCGGGTAAACAGCTAAGACAACAACCGGTAAACAGCTAAGACACAACAACGGGTAAACAGCTAAGACAACACCACGGGTAAAGCTAAGACAACAACAACGGGTAAACAGCTAAGACAACAACAACGGTAAACGCTAACAACACAAGGGTAAACAGCAAGACAACAACGGGTAACGGCTAGGACACAACAACGGGTATAACAAGCTAGACAACAACAATGGGTAAACAGCTAGGACAACAACCACGGGTAATGGCAGTGAATGGGCAGAGAGGGTCAGTTTAGCTTCACACAAGGCCTGAGTTTGAGGCTTGGGCAGACAGATAAACAAAATGAAGTACCGTGTTAATGGACAGCCAACATGAATGTGTGCATGAGGCAGATGGTCATAGGAACAACATAATGTGTGCATGAGGCAGATGGTCATAGGAACAACATGAATTTGTGCATGGGCGATGGTCATAGGACACTGAATTTGTCTATGAGGCAGATGCTGTGCGACTACCGAGTTTCACCATCAGATGGAATACGGAGGCCCCTCTCTCTGGTCGTCTCACCGGAGGAAAGGAAGGAGAGAACAGGGGGACGGTGAGAGGCCAGACTCTCCCTCCACTGCGTCTAATGCCGTATTCAAAACATCTGGGAACTCTGAAAAAAACTAAAATCCGATTGGGAAATAGTTTTGAACGGTCCTCAAACTCAGAATTCCAAGTCGGAGAGAGTGATCTTTCTAGAGCTCCAACTTTCCAACCTGAAAATCACTGATGTCATGATTTTGACCTCTGCCCCCCCAAGTTCCCATTTGTCCTGAAAGCACCATGACCATCAGATGCAGGTACCATCAGTCAAGTAAAATGTTTATTTGCTCTAGTTTTGATACTAATATGTCTGAGAATAACAATATGGCAGCCAGGATATAGCCAATATGCTGTGATAATTATTAGGCCAGGCATATAGCCAATATGCTGTGATAATGTATAGGCCAGGCATATAGCAATATCTGTGATAATGTATTAGGCCAGGCATATAGCCAATATGCTGTGATAATGTATTAGGCCATGCATATGCCAATATGCTGTGATAATGTATTAGGCCAGGCATATAGCAAATATGCTGTGATAATGTATTAGGCCAGGCATTAGCCATATGCTGTGATAATGTATTAGCCAGGCATATGACATATATATATGGTATGTACGCTATATATATGGCGTACATACCATACGTACGCTACGGTCACAAGACGCAGGCCTCCTAATTGTCCCTAGAATTTCTAAGCAAACAGCGGGAGCAGGGCTTTCTCCTATAATCTCCATTTTTATGGAACAGTCTGCCTACCCATGTGAGAGACGCAGACTCGGTCTCAACCTTTAAGTCTTTACTGAAGACTCATCTCTTCAGTGGTCATATGATTGAGTGTAGTCTGGCCCAGGAGTGTGAAGGTGAACGGAAAGGCTCTGGAGCAACGAACCGCCCTTGCTGTCTCTGCCTGGCCGGTTCCCCTCTCCCACTGGATTCTCTGCCTCTAACCCTGTTACAGGGGCTGAGTCACTGCTTGCTGGTGCTCTTTCATGCCGTCCCAGTGAGGGGTGCGTCCACTTGAGTGGGTTGAGTACTGACGTGATCTTCCTGTCTGGGTTGGCGCCCCCCCTTGGTTTGTGCTGTGGTGGAGATCTTTGTGGCTATACTCGCCTTGTCTCAGGATTGTAAGTTGGTGGTTGAGGATATCCCTCTAGTGGTGCGGGGCTGTGCTTGGCAAAGTGGGTGGGGTTATATCCTTCCTGTTTGGCCTTGTCGGGGGTTTCTTCGGATGGGCCACGTGTCTCCTGACCGCTCCTGTCTCAGCCTCCAGTATTTATGTGCAGTAGTTTATGTGTCGGGGGCTAGGGTCAGTTGGTTATACCTGGAGTACTTCTCCTGTCTTATCCATGTGTCCTGTGTGAATTTAAGTATGCTCTCCTAATTCTCTCATTCTCTCTTTCTCTCTGAGAACCTGAGCCCTAGACCATACGTCAGGACTACCGGGCATGATGACACCTTGCTGTCCCCAGTCCGCCTGGCCTTGCTGCTATTCCAGTTTCAGCTGTTCTGCTGCGGTTATGGAACCGCCACCTGTCCCAGACCTGTTGTTTTTCAACTCTTAATGATCGGCTAAGAAAGCCAACTGAAAATTATTCATGATTATTATTTGACCATGCTTGTCACTTATGAACATTTTTGAACATCTGGCATAGTTTTGTATATACCTCCACCCGCACAGCCGAAGAGGACTGGCCACCCCTCATAGCCTGGTTCCTCTCTAGGTTTCTTCTAGGTTTTGGCCTTTCTAGGGAGTTTTTCCTAGCCACGTGCTTCTACACCTCATTACTAGCTGTTTGGGTTTTAGGCTGGGTTCTGTACAGCACTTCGAGATATTAGCTGATGTACAAGGGCTATATAAATAAAATGATTGATTGATTGAATATGCTGTGATAATGTATTAGGCCGGCATATACCATATGCTGTGATAATGTATTAGGCCAGGCATATAGCCATATGCTTGATAATGTTAGCCAGCATATAGCATATGCTGTGATAATGTATATAGCCGGCATATACCCAATATGCTGTGATAATGTATTAGGCCAGGCATATAGCCAATATGCTTGATAGATAATGTATTAGCCAGACCATATAGCCAATAGGATGTGATAATGTATTAGGCCAGGCATATAGCCAATAGGATGTGATAATGTATTAGGGCAGGCATATAGCCAATATGCTTGTGATATGTATTAGGCCTACTGCACAAACATAATTCCTACAGAACTGTTTTTATTAGGTTCATGTTACATTTTTAAATTCATGTTTAAACAAAAATCTGAGTGGTAGATCTCGACTTTTTTGACCTGTGAAAGTGATCTTTACTCAGAAAAGGTTTGGTGACCACAGCGCCAAGTGCTCTGTGACATTCACAGAGCTACACTTGTCTTTGAAAAAATAATAAGGAATTTCAAATGAATATAGAAAATACTACGTCATGTCATCAAATGTATATCTTACCTCTATTGTTTCGCTCTGAGATTCGAGAAGAAAGATGACAAGTTCAATGGAAAGTGAGCCTGTCAGGTAGCCAGTTCTCTTGCAGAGAATCCTAGCTACGAGATGCAATTTTCCAGATTTTTGACCACTTATTTTCTCTGGCTTCCATTGATTTTGTCAGCCTAATTCTGGTCATCTTACAAAGGGTAGAAAACTCCATAATCTTTGATCGGACTATGACAGGCATGAAGGCTGGACACATGGTTTTCTTAGGAGAATATCTACATCATTTACATATTTCTTTATTCATTGCTCAACAGATCTGATCTAATAGTAGTGTGGTAATGCTGAGTTGATAGTAGTGTGGTAATGCTGAGGTTGATAGTGACAGTATGTGGTAGATGCTGAGGTTGATAGTAGTGGTAATGCTGAGGTTGATAGTAGTGACAGTAGTGTGGTAATGCTGAGGTTGATAGTAGTGTGGTAATGCTGAGGTTGTAGTGAGTGTGTAATGCTGAGGTTGATAGTAGTGTGGTAATGCTGAGGTGATAGTATGTGGTAGCTGAGGTTGAGAGTAGTGTGGTATGCTGAGGTTGATAGTAGTGACAGTAGTGTGGTAATGCTGAGGTTGATAGTAGTGTGGTAATGCTGAGGTTGATAGTAGGGTGTTATGCTGAGGTGATATGTAGTGTGGTAATGCTGAGGTTGATAGTAGTGTGGTAAGGCTGAGGTTGATAGTAGTGTGGTAATGCTGAGGTTGTTAGGGGTGACGTAGTGTGGTAATGCTGAGGTTGATAGTAGTGTGGTAATGCTGAGGTTGATAGTAGTGTGGTAATGCTGAGGTTGATGGTAGTGTGGTAATCTGATGTGATAGTATTGACAGTATGTGGTAAGCTGAGGTTGATAGTAGTGTGGTAATGCTGAGGTTGGATAGTAGTGTGGTAATGCTGAGGTTTGATAGTAGTGTGTGTAATGCGAGGTTGATAGTAGTGTGGTAATGCTGAGGTTGATATAGTGACAGTAGTGTGTAATGCTGAGGTTATAGTAAGTGTGGTAATGCTGAGGTTGATAGTAGTGTGGTATGCTGAGGTTGATAGTAGTGTGGGTAATGCTGAGGTATGATATTAGTGTGGTAATGCTGGGTTGATAGTAGTGTGGTAATGCTGAGGTTGTTAGGGGTGAAGTAGTGTGGTAATGCTGAGGTTGATAGTAGTGTGGTAATGCCTGAGGTTGATAGTAGTGTGGTAATGCTGAGGTTGATATGTAGTGTGGTAATGCTGAGGTGATATAGTGACAGTAGTGTGGTAATGCTGAGGTTGATAGTAGTGATAGTAGTGTGGTAATGCTGAGGTTGATAGTAGTGATAGAAGTGTGGAATGCTGAGGTTGACAGTAGTGTGGTACTGCTGAGGTTGATAGTAGTGTGGTAATGCTGAGTTGATAGTAGTGTGGTAAGGCTGAGGTTGATAGTACGTAGTGTGGTAATGCTAGGTTGATAGTAGTGTGTAATGCTGAGGTTGATAGTAGTGACAGTAGTGTGGTAATGCTGAGTTGATAGTAGTGTGGTATGCTGTGTTGATAGTATTGTGGTAATGCTGAGGTTGATAGTAGTGACAGTAGTGTGGTAATGCTGAGGTTGATAGTAGTGTGGTAATGCTGTGGTTTGAATAGTAGTGTGGTATGCTGGGTTGATAGGTAATGTGAGTGATAGTATGCAGTGTGTGGTAATGCTGAGGTTGATAGTAGTGTGGTAATGCTGTGGTTGATAGTAGTGTGGTAATGCTGAGGTTGATAGTAGTTGTGGTAATGCTGAGGTTGATAGTAGTGTGGTAATGCTGAGGTTGATTAGTATGACAGTAGTGTGTAATGCTGAGGTTGATAGAGTGTAGTGTTGTATGCTGAGGTTGATAGTAGTGACAGTATGTGTGGTAATGCTGAGGTTGATAGTAGTGACAGTAGTGTGGTAATGCTGAGGTTGATAGTAGTGACAGTAGTGTGGTAATGCTGAGGTTGATAGTAGTGACAGAGTGTGGTAATGCTGAGGTTGATAGTATTGTGGTAATGCTGAGGTTGATAGTAGTGTGGTAATGCGAGGTTGATAGTAGTGTGGTAATGCGAGTTGATAGTATGATAGTATGTGGTATGCTGAGGTTGATAGTGTAGTGATAGTAGTGTGGTAAATGCTCAGGTTGTTAGGGGTGATAGTAGTGTGGTAATGCTCAGGTTGTTAGGGGTGATAGTAGTGTGGTAATGCTCAGTTGTTAGGGGTGATAGTAGTGTGTAATGCTCAGGTTGTTAGGGTGATGTATGTGGTAATGCTCTGTTGTTAGGGTGATAGTAGTGTGGTAATGCTCAGGTTGTTAGGGGTGATAGTAGTGTGGTAATGCTAGGTTGTAGGGGTGATAGTAGTGTGGTATGCTCAGGTTGTTAGGGGTGATAGTAGTGTGATAATGCTCAGTGTAGGGTGATAGTAGTGTGGTAATGCTCAGGTTGTAGGGTGATAGTAGTGTGATAATGCTCAGGTGTTAGGGGTGATAGTAGTGTGGATAATGCTCAGTTGTTAGGGTGATAGTAGTTTGGTAATGCTCAGGTTGTTAGGGGTGATAGTATTGTGGTAATGCTGAGTTGATTAGTAGTGTGGTAATGCTGAGGTTGATAGTAGTGTGGTATGCTCAGGTTGTTAGGGGTAGAGTAGTAGTGGTGGTAATGCTCAGGTTGTTAGGGGTGATAGTAGTGTGGTAATGCTCAGGTTGTTAGGGTGATAGTATGTGGTAATGCTCAGGTTAGGTGATAGTAGTGTGGTAATGCTCAGGTTGTTAGGGGTGATAGTAGTGTGGTAATGCTCAGGTTGTTAGGGGTGATAGTAGTGTGATAATGCTCAGGTTGTTAGGGGTGATAGTAGTGTGATAATGCTCAGTGTAGGGGTAAGTAGTGTGGTAAATGCTCAGGTTGTTAGGGGTGATAGTAGTGTGGTAATGCTGAGGTTGATAGTATGTGGCGGTAATGCTGAGGTGTGATAGTAGTGTGGTATGGCTCAGGTTGTTGAGGGTGATAGTAGTGTGGTAATGCTCAGGTTGTTAGGGGTATATAGTAGTGTGATGGACTATGACATCCATGCTGTTAGGGAGGGAACTCATCTGTTTCCTTCCATGGAAGGCCAGTGTCTGCTGGTTTTGGGTTTTTCTTTTCATTAAGACCTAGACAACCAGGTGAGGGAGAATCCTTACTAATCAGTACCTTCATTTATCAATCAAGGAAAGAGGAACCCCACAGACACTCAGCCCCTCTGTGGCGATGAGTTGGACGCGTGCTAGGCAATAACGGATTACAGAAGCGTACCTGGTGAACACAGATGTTTGCACTTTTCACAGAAGACCATCTCGTGTGTTGTCCTCGCTGTCAGGTGACCGACAGACCGTCACCACAACATCCTCGTCGTACTCACATGCCAAGCCCCTCCTCCGTTGCCATGGCATGGCTCAATTCTGTCATAGCACACGCCTCTCAAACGTCTTCCATCACTCTCTCCATGGTCACTCTCGTCCAGCAACCATGCCTGGAGAACAGATAACATTAGACAACTACACAGGGCTGAACCGCGACACAGTGGATACTAACACAGGGCTGAACCGCGACACAAGTGGATACTACACAGGGCTGAACCGCGACACAGTGGATACTACACAGGCTGAACCGACACAGTGGATACTACACAGGGCTGAACCGCGACACAGTGGATACTACACAGGGCTGAACCGAGACACAGTGGAGACTACACAGCGCTGAACACGACACAGTGATACTACACAGGGCTAACCGCGACACAGTGGATACTACACACAGGGCTGAACCGCGACACAGTGGATACTACACAGGCTGAACCGACACACAGTGGATACTAACACAGGGCTGAACCGCGACACAGTGGATACTACACAGGCTGAACCGCGACACAGTGGATACTACACAGGGCTGAACCGCGACACAGTGGCTACTACACAGGGCTGAACCGCGACCAGTGATACTACACAGGGCTGAACGCGACACGTGGAACTACCAGGCTAACCGCGACACAGTGGATACTCACAGGGCTGAACCGCGACACAGTGGATACTACACCTCAACCGCGACACAGTGGATACTACACAGGGCTGAACCCGACACAGTGATACTACACAGGGCTGAACCGCGACACAGTGGATACTCACCAGGCTGAACCACGACACAGTGATACGACACAGGGCCTGAACCACGACACAGTGGATACTACACAGGGCTGAACCGCACACAGTGGACACTACACAGGGCTGAACCGCGACACAGTGGACACTACACAGGCTGAACCGCGACAGCACACAGTGGATACTACACAGCGCTGAACCCGACACAGTGGATACTACACCAGGGCTGAACCGCGACACAGTGAACTACACAGGCTGAACCGCGACACGTGGACCTACACAGGGCTGACCCGCGACACAGTCGATTACTACAAGGCTGAACCGCGACACAGTGATCCTACACAGGGCTGAACCGCGACACAGTGGATACTACACAGGAGCTGAACCGCGACACAGGGATACTACACAGGGCTGAACCGCACACAGTGGATACCTACACAGGGCTGAACCGCGACACAGTGGATACTACACAGGGCTGAACCGCGCACAGTCGATACTACAAGGGCTGAACCGCGACACAGTGGATACTACACAGGGCTGCACCGCGACACAGTGGATACTACACAGGGCTGAACCGCGACACAGTGATACTACACAGGGCTGACCGCGACACAGTGGATACTAACACAGGCTGCACCGCGACACAGTGGATACTACACAGGCTGAACCGCACACAGTGATACTACACAGGCTGAACCGCGACACAGTGGATACTACACAGCGCTGAACCGCGACACAGTGATACTACACAGGCTGAACCACGACAGTGGATACTACACAGGGCTGAACCGCGACACAGTGGATACTACCAGGGCTGACCCGCGACACAGTGGATACTACACAGGGCTGAACCGCGACACAGTCGATAACTACACAGGGCTGAACCGCGACACAGTGGACACACACAGGGCTGAAACCGCGACACAGTGGATACTACACAGGGCTGAACCGCACACAGTGGATACTACACAGGGCTGAACCACGACACAGTCGATACTACACAGGGCTGAACCGCGACACAGTGATACTACACAGGGCTGAACCGCGACACAGTGATACTACAGGGCTGAACCGCGACACAGTGGATACTACACAGGCTGAACCGCGACACAGTGGACACTACACAGGCTGAACCGCGACACAGTGGACACTACACAGGGCTGAACCGCGACACAGGGGACACTACACAGGGCTGAACACGACACAGTGGATACACCCAGGCCTGAACCACGACACAGTGTATACTACACAGGGCTGAACCGCGACACAGTGGATACTACACAGCGCTGAACCGCGACACAGTGGATACTACACAGGGCTGAACCGCGACACAGTGGATACTACACAGGGCTGAACCGCGACACAGTGATACTACACAGGGCTGAACCGCGACACACGTCGATACTACACAGGGCTGAACCGCGACACAGTGGATACTACACAGCGTGAACCACGACACAGTGGATACACACAGCGCTGAACATGACACAGTGGAACCTACACAGGCTGAACCGCCACAGTGGATACTACACACAGGGCTGAACCGCGACACAGTGGAATACTACACAGGGCTGACCGCGACACAGGACACTACACAGGGCTGAACCGCGACACAGTGGACACTACACAGGCTGAACCGCGACACAGTGAACTACACAGGTAACCGCACACAGTGGATACTACACAGCGCTGAACCGCGACACAGTGGTACTACACAGACTGAACGCGACACAGTGGATACTACACAGGGCTGAACGCCGACACAGTGGACACTACACAGGGCTGAACCGCGACACAGTGGACACTACACAGGGCTGAACCCGAACAGTGGAACTACACAGGCTGAACCGACACAGTGGATACTAACACGGCTGAACCGCGACACAGTGAATACTACACAGGGCTGAACCGCGACACAGTACACTACACGAGCTGAACCGCGACACAGTGTACTACACAGGCTGAACCGCGACACAGTGGATACTACACAGGGCTAACCGCGACACAGTGGATACTACACAGGGCTGAACCGCGACACAGTGGACACTACACAGGGCTGAACCGCGACACAGGGATAGCACACAGGGCTGAACGCGACACAGTGGATACTACACAGGGCGACCGCGCACAGTGATACTAAACAGCGCTGAACCGCGACACAGTGGATACTACACAGGGCTGAACACGCGACACAGTGGATACTACACAGGGCTGAACCGCGACACAGTGGATACACACAGGGCTGAACCGCGACACAGTCGATACTACACAGGCTGAACCGCGACACAGTGGATACTACACAGCGCTACCACGACACAGTGGATACTACACAGCGCTGAACAATGACACAGTGGACACTACACAGGGCTGAACCGCGACACAGTGGATACTACACAGGGCTGAACCGCGACACAGTGGATACTACACAGGCTGAACCGCGACACAGTGGATACTACACAGGCTGAACCGCGACACAGTGATACTACACGGGCTGAACCGCGACCAGTGGATACTACACAGGGCTGAACCGCGACACAGTGGATACTACACAGGGCTGAACCGCGACACAGTGGATACTACACAGAGCTGAACCGCGACACAGTGATACTACACAGGGCTGAACCACGACACAGTGGACCCTACACAGGGCTGAACCGCGACACAGTGGACACTACACAGGGCTGAACCTGAAACAGTGGATACTACACAGGGCTGAACCGCGACACAGTGGATACACACAGGCTGAACCGCGACACAGTGGATAACACGGGCTGAACCGCGACACAGTGGATACTACACAGGCTGAACCGCGACACGTGGATACTACACAGGGCTGAACCGCGACACAGTGGATACTAACCAGGGCTGAACCACGTACACGTGGATACTACACAGGGCTGAACCGCGACACAGTGGATACTACACAGGGCTGAACCGCGACACAGGATACTCACAGCGCTGAACCGCGACACAGTGGATACTACACAGGGCTGAACCGCGACACAGTGTATCTACACAGGGCTGAACCGCGACACAGTGGATACTACACAGGCTGAACCACGACACAGTGGAGACTACACAGCGTGAACCGCGACACAGTGGAACTACACAGGGCTGAACCAGACACAGTGGTACTACACAGAGCTGAACCACGACACAGTGGATACTACACACGCTGAACGCCACAGTGGATACTACACAGGGCTGAACCACGACACAGTGGATACTACACAGGGCTGAACCGCGACACAGTGGATACTAACAGGGCTGAACCACGACAGTGGATACTACACAGCGCTGAACACACAGACAGTCGATACTATCACAGGGCTGAACCACGACACAGTGGATACTACACAGCGCTGAACCGCGACACGTCGATACTACACAGGCTGAACCGCGACACAGTGATACTACACAGGGCTGAACCGCGACACAGTGGATACTACACAGGCTGAACCGCGACACAGTCGATACTACACAGGGCTGAACCGCGACACAGTCGATACTACACAGCGCTGAACCGACACAGTCGATACTACACAGGGCTGAACCGCGACACAGTGGATACTACACAGGCTGAACCGCGACACAGTGGATACTACACAGCGCTGAACCGCGACACAGTGGATACTACACAGGCTGAACCACGACACAGTGGATACTACACAGAGCTGAACGACGACACAGTGGATACTACGCAGGGCTGAACCGCGACACAGTGGGACCACTACACAGGCTGAACCGCGACACGTGGACACTACACAGGGCTGAACCGCGACACAGTGGATACTACACGGGCTGACCACGACACAGTGGATACTACACAGAGCTGAACCACGACACAGGGACACTACACGGGCTGAACCGCGACACAGTGGATACTACACAGGGCTGAACCGCGACACAGTGGATACTACACAGGCTGAACCACGACACAGTGGAGACACACAGCGCTGAACCACGACACAGTGGATACTACACAGAGCTGAAGCGCACAGTGATACACACAGGCTGACCACGACACAGTGGATACTACACAGGCTGAACCACGACACAGTGGACACTACACAGCGCTGAACAACGACACGGTGGATACTACCAGGGCTGAACCGCGACACAGTGGATACTACACAGGCTGAACCGGACACAGTGGATACTACACAGAGCTGAACCGCGACACAGTGGATACTACACAGGGCTGAACCGCGACACAGTGGATACTACACAGAGCTGAACCGACGACACAGTGGATACTACACAGGGCTGAACCGCGACAAGTGGATACTACACAGGGCTGAACCGCGACACAGTGGATACTACACAGGGCTGAACCGCGACACAGTCGATACTACACAGGGCTGAACCGCGACACAGTGGATACTACACAGGCTGACCACGACACAGTGGATACTACACAGCGCTGAACAGACACAGTGACACTACACAGGGCTGAACCGCGACACAGTGGATACTACACAGGGAGCTGAACCGCGACACAGTGGATACTACACAGGGCTGAACCGCGACACAGTGGACCTACACAGGGCTGAACCGCGACACAGTGGACACTACACAGGGCTGAACCGACACAGTGGACCTACACGGGCTGACCGCGACAGACAGACACAGTGGAAATACCCAGCGCTGAACCCGGACACAGTGGATACTACACAGGCTGAACCGCGACACAGTGGATACTACACAGGGCTGAACCACGACACAGTGGACACTACACAGGGCTGAACCGCACACAGTGGACACTACACAGGGCTGAACCCGAACAGTGGATACTACACAGGGCTGAACCGCGACACAGTGGATACTACACAGGGCTGAACCGCGACACATGGGATACTACACAGGCTGAACCGCGACACAGTGGACACTACACAGGCTGAACCGCGACACAGTGGATACTACACAGGGCTGAACCGCGACACAGTGGATACTACACAGGCTGAACCGCGACACAGTGGATACTACCAGGCTGAACCGCGACACAGTGGAACTACACAGGGCTGAACCGCGACACAGTGGAACTACACAGGGCTGAACCGCGACACAGTGGATACTACACAGGGCTGAACCGCGACACAGTGGATACCTACACAGCGCGAACCGCGACACAGTGGATACTACACAGGGCTGAACCGCGACACAGTGGATACTACACAGGGCTGAACCGCGACACAGTGGAATACTACACAGGGCTGAACCGCGACACAGTCATACTACACCGGGCTGAACCGCGACACAGTGGATACTACACAGCGCTGA
>NW_024061597.1:299761-346028 GCF_016432855.1 Salvelinus namaycush
CCTGTGTAGTGTCCACTGTGTCGCGGTTCAGCCCTGTGTAGTGTCCACTGTGTCGCGGTTCAGCCCTGTGTAGTATCCACTGTGTCGCGGTTCAGCCCTGTTAGTATCCACTGTGTCGCGGTTCAGCCCTGTGTAGTATCCACTGTGTCGCGGTTCAGCTCTGTGTAGTGTCCACTGTGTCGCGGTTCAGCCTGTGTAGTATCCACTGTGTCGCGGTTCAGCCCTGTGTAGTATCCACTGTGTCGGTTCAGCCTGTGTAGTATCCACTGTTTCAGGGTTCAGCCCTGTGTAGTGTCCACTGTGTCGCGGTTCAGCCCCTGTGTAGTGTCCACTGTGTCGTGGTTCAGCCCTGTGTAGTATCCACTGTGTCGCGGTTCAGCTCTGTGTAGTATCCACTGTGTCGCGGTTCAGCGCTGTGTAGTATCCACTGTGGTCGCGGTTCAGCCCTGTGTAGTGTCCACGTGTCGCGGTTCAGCCCTGTGTAGTGTCCACTGTGTCGCGGTTCAGCCCTGTGTAGTGTCCACTGTGTCGCGGTTCAGCCCTGTGTAGTATCCACTGTGTCGCGGTTCAGCCCTGTGTAGTATCCACTGTGTCGCGGTTCAGCCCTGTGTAGTGTCCACTGTGTCATTGTTCAGCGCTGTGTAGTATCCACTGTGTCGTGGTTCAGCGCTGTGTAGTATCCACTGTGTCGCGGTTCAGCCCTGTGTAGTATCGACTGTGTCGCGGTTCAGCCCTGTGTAGTATCCACTGTGTCGCGGTTCAGCCCTGTGTAGTATCCACTGTGTCGCGGTTCAGCCCTGTGTAGTATCCACTGTGTCGCGGTTCAGCGCTGTGTAGTATCCACTGTGTCGCGGTTCAGCCCTGTGTAGTATCCACTGTGTCGCGGTTCAGCTCTGTGTAGTATCCACTGTGTCGCGGTTCAGCCCTGTGTAGTATCCACTGTGTCGCGGTTCAGCCCTGTGTAGTATCCACTGTGTCGTTGTTCAGCGCTGTGTAGTGTCCACTGTGTCGTGGTTCAGCTCTGTGTAGTATCCACTGTGTCGTGGTTCAGCCCTGTGTAGTATCCACTGTGTCGCGGTTCAGCTCTGTGTAGTATCCACTGTGTCGTGGTTCAGCGCTGTGTAGTCTCCACTGTGTCGTGGTTCAGCCCTGTGTAGTATCCACTGTGTCGCGGTTCAGCCCTGTGTAGTATCCACTGTGTCGCGGTTCAGCCCTGTGTAGTGTCCACTGTGTCGTGGTTCAGCTCTGTGTAGTATCCACTGTGTCGTGGTTCAGCCCTGTGTAGTATCCACTGTGTCGCGGTTCAGCCCTGTGTAGTGTCCACTGTGTCGCGGTTCAGCCCTGTGTAGTGTCCACTGTGTCGCGGTTCAGCCCTGCGTAGTATCCACTGTGTCGTCGTTCAGCTCTGTGTAGTATCCACTGTGTCGTGGTTCAGCCCTGTGTAGTATCCACTGTGTCGCGGTTCAGCGCTGTGTAGTATCCACTGTGTCGCGGTTCAGCCCTGTGTAGTATCCACTGTGTCGCGGTTCAGCCCTGTGTAGTATCGACTGTGTCGTGGTTCAGCGCTGTGTAGTATCGACTGTGTCGCGGTTCAGCGCTGTGTAGTACTGACTGTGTCGCGGTTCAGCTCTGTGTAGTATCCACTGTGTCGTGGTTCAGCCCTGTGTAGTATCGACTGTGTCGCGGTTCAGCCCTGTGTAGTATCGACTGTGTCGCGGTTCAGCGCTGTGTAGTATCCACTGTGTCGTGGTTCAGCCCTGTGTAGTATCCACTGTGTCGTGGTTCAGCGCTGTGTAGTATCCACTGTGTCGTGGTTCAGCCCTGTGTAGTATCCACTGTGTCGCGGTTCAGCCCTGTGTAGTATCCACTGTGTCGTGGTTCAGCCCTGTGTAGTATCCACTGTGTCGCGGTTCAGCGCTGTGTAGTATCCACTGTGTCGTGGTTCAGCCCTGTGTAGTATCCACTGTGTCGTGGTTCAGCCCTGTGTAGTATCCACTGTGTCGCGGTTCAGCCCTGTGTAGTCTCCACTGTGTCGTGGTTCAGCCCTGTGTAGTATCCACTGTGTCGCGGTTCAGCCCTGTGTAGTATCCACTGTGTCGCGGTTCAGCCCTGTGTAGTATCCACTGTGTCGCGGTTCAGCGCTGTGTAGTATCCACTGTGTCGCGGTTCAGCCCTGTGTAGTATCCACTGTGTCGCGGTTCAGCCCTGTGTAGTATCCACTGTGTCGTGGTTCAGCCCTGTGTAGTATCCACTGTGTCGCGGTTCAGCCCTGTGTAGTATCCACTGTGTCGCGGTTCAGCCCTGTGTAGTATCCACTGTGTCGCGGTTCAGCCCTGTGTAGTATCCACTGTGTCGCGGTTCAGCCCTGTGTAGTATCCACTGTGTCGCGGTTCAGCCCTGTGTAGTATCCACTGTTTCAGGGTTCAGCCCTGTGTAGTGTCCACTGTGTCGCGGTTCAGCCCTGTGTAGTGTCCACTGTGTCGTGGTTCAGCCCTGTGTAGTATCCACTGTGTCGCGGTTCAGCGCTGTGTAGTATCCACTGTGTCGCGGTTCAGCCCTGTGTAGTATCCACTGTGTCGCGGTTCAGCCCTGTGTAGTATCCACTGTGTCGCGGTTCAGCCCTGTGTAGTATCCACTGTGTCGCGGTTCAGCGCTGTGTAGTATCCACTGTGTCGCGGTTCAGCCCTGTGTAGTATCCACTGTGTCGCGGTTCAGCCCTGTGTAGTATCCACTGTGTCGCGGTTCAGCCCTGTGTAGTATCCACTGTGTCATTGTTCAGCGCTGTGTAGTATCCACTGTGTCGTGGTTCAGCGCTGTGTAGTATCCACTGTGTCGCGGTTCAGCCCTGTGTAGTATCGACTGTGTCGCGGTTCAGCCCTGTGTAGTATCCACTGTGTCGCGGTTCAGCCCTGTGTAGTATCCACTGTGTCGCGGTTCAGCCCTGTGTAGTATCCACTGTGTCGCGGTTCAGCGCTGTGTAGTATCCACTGTGTCGCGGTTCAGCCCTGTGTAGTATCCACTGTGTCGCGGTTCAGCCCTGTGTAGTGTCCACTGTGTCGCGGTTCAGCCCTGTGTAGTGTCCACTGTGTCGCGGTTCAGCCCTGTGTAGTATCCACTGTGTCGCGGTTCAGCCCTGTGTAGTATCCACTGTGTCGCGGTTCAGCCCTGTGTAGTATCCACTGTGTCGCGGTTCAGCTCTGTGTAGTGTCCACTGTGTCGCGGTTCAGCCCTGTGTAGTATCCACTGTGTCGCGGTTCAGCCCTGTGTAGTATCCACTGTGTCGTGGTTCAGCCCTGTGTAGTATCCACTGTTTCAGGGTTCAGCCCTGTGTAGTGTCCACTGTGTCGCGGTTCAGCCCTGTGTAGTGTCCACTGTGTCGTGGTTCAGCCCTGTGTAGTATCCACTGTGTCGCGGTTCAGCTCTGTGTAGTATCCACTGTGTCGCGGTTCAGCGCTGTGTAGTATCCACTGTGTCGCGGTTCAGCCCTGTGTAGTGTCCACTGTGTCGCGGTTCAGCCCTGTGTAGTGTCCACTGTGTCGCGGTTCAGCCCTGTGTAGTGTCCACTGTGTCGCGGTTCAGCCCTGTGTAGTATCCACTGTGTCGCGGTTCAGCCCTGTGTAGTATCCACTGTGTCGCGGTTCAGCCCTGTGTAGTATCCACTGTGTCGTTGTTCAGCGCTGTGTAGTATCCACTGTGTCGTTGTTCAGCGCTGTGTAGTATCCACTGTGTCGCGGTTCAGCCCTGTGTAGTATCGACTGTGTCGCGGTTCAGCCCTGTGTAGTATCCACTGTGTCGCGGTTCAGCCCTGTGTAGTATCCACTGTGTCGCGGTTCAGCCCTGTGTAGTATCCACTGTGTCGCGGTTCAGCGCTGTGTAGTATCCACTGTGTCGCGGTTCAGCCCTGTGTAGTATCCACTGTGTCGTGGTTCAGCCCTGTGTAGTATCCACTGTGTCGTGGTTCAGCCCTGTGTAGTGTCCACTGTGTCGCGGTTCAGCCCTGTGTAGTGTCCACTGTGTCGCGGTTCAGCCCTGTGTAGTGTCCACTGTGTCGCGGTTCAGCCCTGTGTAGTATCCACTGTGTCGCGGTTCAGCCCTGTGTAGTATCGACTGTGTCGCGGTTCAGCCCTGTGTAGTATCGACTGTGTCGCGGTTCAGCCCTGTGTAGTATCGACTGTGTCGTGGTTCAGCCCTGTGTAGTATCCACTGTGTCGCGGTTCAGCCCTGTGTAGTATCCACTGTGTCGTGGTTCAGCCCTGTGTAGTGTCCACTGTGTCGCGGTTCAGCCCTGTGTAGTATCGACTGTGTCGCGGTTCAGCCCTGTGTAGTATCCACTGTGTCGCGGTTCAGCCCTGTGTAGTATCCACTGTGTCGCGGTTCAGCCCTGTGTAGTATCCACTGTGTCGTGGTTCAGCCCTGTGTAGTATCCACTGTGTCGCGGTTCAGCGCTGTGTAGTATCCACTGTGTCGCGGTTCAGCCCTGTGTAGTATCCACTGTGTCGCGGTTCAGCCCTGTGTAGTATCCACTGTGTCGCGGTGCAGCCCTGTGTAGTATCCACTGTGTCGCGGTGCAGCCCTGTGTAGTATCCACTGTGTCGCGGTTCAGCCCTGTGTAGTATCCACTGTGTCGCGGTGCAGCCCTGTGTAGTATCCACTGTGTCGCGGTTCAGCCCTGTGTAGTATCGACTGTGTCGCGGTTCAGCCCTGTGTAGTATCCACTGTGTCGCGGTTCAGCCCTGTGTAGTATCCACTGTGTCGCGGTTCAGCCCTGTGTAGTATCCACTGTGTCGCGGTTCAGCCCTGTGTAGTATCCACTGTGTCGCGGTTCAGCCCTGTGTAGTATCGACTGTGTCGCGGTTCAGCCCTGTGTAGTATCGACTGTGTCGCGGTTCAGCCCTGTGTAGTGTCCACTGTGTCGCGGTTCAGCCCTGTGTAGTATCCACTGTGTCGCGGTTCAGCCCTGTGTAGTATCCACTGTGTCGCGGTTCAGCGCTGTGTAGTATCCACTGTGTCGCGGTTCAGCCCTGTGTAGTGTCCACTGTGTCGCGGTTCAGCCCTGTGTAGTGTCCACTGTGTCGCGGTTCAGCCCTGTGTAGTATCCACTGTGTCGTGGTTCAGCCCTGTGTAGTATCCACTGTGTCGTGGTTCAGCCCTGTGTAGTATCCACTGTGTCGCGGTTCAGCCCTGTGTAGTATCGACTGTGTCGTGGTTCAGCCCTGTGTAGTATCCACTGTGTCGCGGTTCAGCGCTGTGTAGTATCCACTGTGTCGCGGTTCAGCCCTGTGTAGTATCCACTGTGTCGCGGTTCAGCCCTGTGTAGTATCCACTGTGTCGCGGTGCAGCCCTGTGTAGTATCCACTGTGTCGCGGTTCAGCCCTGTGTAGTATCCACTGTGTCGCGGTTCAGCCCTGTGTAGTATCCACTGTGTCGCGGTTCAGCCCTGTGTAGTATCCACTGTGTCGCGGTTCAGCCCTGTGTAGTATCCACTGTGTCGTGGTTCAGCCCTGTGTAGTATCCACTGTGTCGCGGTTCAGCCCTGTGTAGTATCCACTGTGTCGCGGTTCAGCCCTGTGTAGTATCCACTGTGTCATTGTTCAGCGCTGTGTAGTATCCACTGTGTCGCGGTTCAGCCCTGTGTAGTATCCACTGTGTCGCGGTTCAGCCCTGTGTAGTATCCACTGTGTCGTGGTTCAGCCCTGTGTAGTATCCACTGTGTCGCGGTTCAGCCCTGTGTAGTATCCACTGTGTCGCGGTTCAGCCCTGTGTAGTATCCACTGTGTCGCGGTTCAGCCCTGTGTAGTGTCTAATGTTATCTGTTCTCCAGGCATGGTGCTGCTGGACGAGATGACCATGGAGAGAGTGATGGAAGAGTTTGAGAGGCGTTGCTATGACAGAATGAGCCATGCCATGGCAACGGAGGAGGGGCTTGGCATGGAGTACGACGAGGATGTTGTGTGTGACGTCTGTCGGTCACCTGACAGCGAGGACAACAACGAGATGGTCTTCTGTGACAAGTGCAACATCTGTGTTCACCAGGTACGCTTCTGTAATCCGTTATTGCCCTAGCACGCGTCCAACTCATCGCACAGAGGGCTGAGTGTCTGTGGGGTTTCCTCTTTCCTTGATTGATAAATGAAGGTCACTGATTAGTAAGGATCTCCCTCACCTGGTTGTCTAGGTCTTAATTGAAAAGAAAACCCAAAACCAGCAGACACTAGGCCTTCCATGGAAGGAACAGATGAGTCTCCTCCCTAACAGCATGGATGTCATGTCCATCACACTACTATCACCCCTAACAACCTGAGCATTACCACACTACTATCACCCCTAACAACCTGAGCATTACCACACTACTATCAACCTCAGCATTACCACACTACTATCAACCTCAGCATTACCACACTACTATCACCCCTAACAACCTGAGCATTACCACACTACTATCACCCCTAACAACCTGAGCATTATCACACTACTATCACCCCTAACAACCTGAGCATTATCACACTACTATCACCCCTAACAACCTGAGCATTACCACACTACTATCACCCCTAACAACCTGAGCATTACCACACTACTATCACCCCTAACAACCTGAGCATTACCACACTACTATCACCCCTAACAACCTGAGCATTACCACACTACTATCACCCCTAACAACCTGAGCATTACCACACTACTATCACCCCTAACAACCTGAGCATTACCACACTACTATCAACCTCAGCATTACCACACTACTATCAACCTCAGCATTACCACACTACTATCACCCCTAACAACCTGAGCATTACCACACTACTATCACCCCTAACAACCTGAGCATTATCACACTACTATCACCCCTAACAACCTGAGCATTATCACACTACTATCACCCCTAACAACCTGAGCATTACCACACTACTATCACCCCTAACAACCTGAGCATTATCACACTACTATCACCCCTAACAACCTGAGCATTACCACACTACTATCACCCCTAACAACCAGAGCATTACCACACTACTATCACCCCTAACAACCTGAGCATTACCACACTACTATCACCCCTAACAACCAGAGCATTACCACACTACTATCACCCCTAACAACCTGAGCATTACCACACTACTATCACCCCTAACAACCTGAGCATTACCACACTACTATCACCCCTAACAACCTGAGCATTACCACACTACTATCACCCCTAACAACCTGAGCATTACCACACTACTATCACTACTATCAACCTCAGCATTACCACACTACTATCACTACTATCAACCTCAGCATTACCACACTACTATCAACCTCAGCATTACCACACTACTATCAACCTCAGCATTACCACACTACTATCAACCTCAGCATTACCACACTACTGTCACTACTATCAACCTCAGCATTACCACACTACTGTCACTACTATCAACCTCAGCATTACCACACTACTGTCACTACTATCAACCTCAGCATTACCACACTACTGTCACTACTATCAACCTCAGCATTACCACACTACTATCACTACTATCAACCTCAGCATTACCACACTACTGTCACTACTATCAACCTCAGCATTACCACACTACTATCAACCTCAGCATTACCACACTACTATCAACCTCAGCATTACCACACTACTATCAACCACAGCATTACCACACTACTATCAACCTCAGCATTACCACACTACTGTCACTACTATCAACCTCAGCATTACCACACTACTATCAACCTCAGCATTACCACACTACTATCAACCACAGCATTACCACACTACTATCAACCTCAGCATTACCACACTACTGTCACTACTATCAACCTCAGCATTACCACACTACTATCAACCACAGCATTACCACACTACTATCAACCTCAGCATTACCACACTACTGTCACTACTATCAACCTCAGCATTACCACACTACTATCAACCTCAGCATTACCACACTACTGTCACTATCAACCTCAGCATTACCACACTACTATCAACCTCAGCATTACCACACTACTATCAACCTCAGCATTACCACACTACTGTCAACCTCAGCATTACCACACTTCTATCACTACTATCAACCTCAGCATTACCACACTACTATCACTACTATCAACCTCAGCATTACCACACTACTGTCACTACTATCAACCTCAGCATTACCACACTACTATCAACCTCAGCATTACCACACTACTATCAACCTCAGCATTACCACACTACTATCAACCTCAGCATTACCACACTACTGTCACCCCTAACAACCTCAGCATTACCACACTACTATCAACCTCAGCATTACCACACTACTATCAACCTCAGCATTACCACACTACTATCAACCTCAGCATTACCACACTACTATCAACCTCAGCATTACCACACTACTATCAACCTCAGCATTACCACACTACTGTCACTACTATCAACCTCAGCATTACCACACTACTATCAACCTCAGCATTACCACACTACTATCAACCTCAGCATTACCACACTACTATCAACCTCAGCATTACCACACTACTATCAACCTCAGCATTACCACACTACTGTCACTACTATCAACCTCAGCATTACCACACTACTATCAACCTCAGCATTACCACACTACTATCAACCTCAGCATTACCACACTACTATCAACCTCAGCATTACCACACTACTGTCACCCCTAACAACCTCAGCATTACCACACTACTATCAACCTCAGCATTACCACACTACTATCAACCTCAGCATTACCACACTACTATCAACCTCAGCATTACCACACTACTATCAACCTCAGCATTACCACACTACTATCAACCTCAGCATTACCACACTACTGTCACTACTATCAACCTCAGCATTACCACACTACTATCAACCTCAGCATTACCACACTACTATCAACCTCAGCATTACCACACTACTATCAACCTCAGCATTACCACACTACTATCAACCTCAGCATTACCACACTACTATCAACCTCAGCATTACCACACTACTGTCACTACTATCAACCTCAGCATTACCACACTACTATCAACCTCAGCATTACCACACTACTGTCACTATCAACCTCAGCATTACCACACTACTATCAACCTCAGCATTACCACACTACTATTAGATCAGATCTGTTGAGCAATGAATAAAGAAATATGTAAATGATGTAGATATTCTCCTAAGAAAACCATTGGTCCAGCCTTCATGCCTGTCATAGTCCGATCAAAGATTATTGGAGTTTCTACCCTTTGTAAGATGACCAGAATTAGGCTGACAAAATCAATGGAAGCCAGAGAAAATAAGTGGTCAAAAATCTGGAAAATTGCATCTCGTCAGCTAGGATTCTCTGCAAGAGAACTGGCTACCTGACAGGCTCACTTTCCCATTGAACTTGTCATCTTTCTTCTCGAATCCTCAGGACATGAAACAATAGAGGTAAGATATACATTTTGAGACATGACGTAGTATTTTCATATTCATTTGAAATTCCTTATTTATTTTTTCAAAGACAAGTGTAGCTCTGTGAAATGTCAACAGAGCACTTGGCGCTGTGGTCACCAACCTTTTCTGAGTAAAGATCACTTTCACAGTCAAAAAGTCGAGATCTACCACTCAGATTTTTTGTTTTAAACATGAATTTAAAAATGTAACATGAACCTAATAAAAACAGTTCTGTAGGAATTATGTTTGTGCAGTAGGCCTAATACATTATCACAGCATATTGGCTATATGCCTGGCCTAATACATTATCACAGCATATTGGCTATATGCCTGGCCTAATACATTATCACAGCATATTGGCTATATGCCTGGCCTAATACATTATCACAGCATATTGGCTATATGCCTGGCCTAATACATTATCACAGCATATTGGCTATATGCCTGGCCTAATACATTATCACAGCATATTGGCTATATGCCTGGCCTAATACATTATCACAGCATATTGGCTATATGCCTGGCCTAATACATTATCACAGCATATTGGCTATATGCCTGGCCTAATACATTATCACAGCATATTCAATCAATCAATCAATTTTATTTTATATAGCCCTTCGTACATCAGCTAATATCTCGAAGTGCTGTACAGAAACCCAGCCTAAAACCCCAAACAGCTAGTAATGCAGGTGTAGAAGCACGGTGGCTAGGAAAAACTCCCTAGAAAGGCCAAAACCTAGGAAGAAACCTAGAGAGGAACCAGGCTATGAGGGGTGGCCAGTCCTCTTCTGGCTGTGCCGGGTGGAGATTATAACAAAACTATGCCAAGATGTTCAAAAATGTTCATAAGTGACAAGCATGGTCAAATAATAATCATGAATAATTTTCAGTTGGCTTTTCATAGCCGATCATTAAGAGTTGAAAAACAACAGGTCTGGGACAGGTGGCGGTTCCATAACCGCAGGCAGAACAGCTGAAACTGGAATAGCAGCAAGGCCAGGCGGACTGGGGACAGCAAGGTGTCATCATGCCCGGTAGTCCTGACGTATGGTCCTAGGGCTCAGGTTCTCAGAGAGAAAGAGAGAATGAGAGAATTAGAGAGAGCATACTTAAATTCACACAGGACACTGGATAAGACAGGAGAAGTACTCCAGGTATAACCAACTGACCCTAGCCCCCCGACACATAAACTACTGCAGCATAAATACTGGAGGCTGAGACAGGAGCGGTCAGGAGACACTGTGGCCCCATCCGAAGAAACCCCCGGACAGGGCCAAACAGGAAGGATATAACCCCACCCACTTTGCCAAAGCACAGCCCCCGCACCACTAGAGGGATATCCTCAACCACCAACTTACAATCCTGAGACAAGGCCGAGTATAGCCCACAAAGATCTCCACCACAGCACAAACCAAGGGGGGGCGCCAACCCAGACAGGAAGATCACGTCAGTAACTCAACCCACTCAAGTGACGCACCCCTCCTAGGGACGGCATGAAAGAGCACCAGCAAGCCAGTGACTCAGCCCCTGTAACAGGGTTAGAGGCAGAGAATCCCAGTGGAGAGAGGGGAACCGGCCAGGCAGAGACAGCAAGGGCGGTTCGTTGCTCCAGAGCCTTTCCGTTCACCTTCACACTCCTGGGCCAGACTACACTCAATCATATGACCTACTGAAGAGATGAGTCTTCAGTAAAGACTTAAAGGTTGAGACCGAGTCTGCGTCTCTCACATGGGTAGGCAGACTGTTCCATAAAAATGGAGATCTATAGGAGAAAGCCCTGCCTCCCGCTGTTTGCTTAGAAATTCTAGGGACAATTAGGAGGCCTGCGTCTTGTGACCGTAGCGTACGTATTGGTATGTACGCTATATATATAGCGTACATACCATATATATTGGCTATATGCCTGGCCTAATACATTATCACAGCATATTGGCTATATGCCTGGCCTAATACATTATCACAGCATATTGGCTATATGCCTGGCCTAATACATTATCACAGCATATTGGCTATATGCCTGGCCTAATACATTATCACAGCATATTGGCTATATGCCTGGCCTAATACATTATCACAGCATATTGGCTATATGCCTGGCCTAATACATTATCACAGCATATTGGCTATATGCCTGGCCTAATACATTATCACAGCATATTGGCTATATGCCTGGCCTGCCAATATTGTTATTCTCAGACCATATTATGTATCAAAACTAGAGCAAATAAAAACATTTTACTTGACTGATGGTACCTGCATCTGATGGTCATGGTGCTTTCAGGACAACTGGGAACTCTGGGGGGGCAGAGGTCAAATCATGACATCAGTGATTTTCAGGTTGGAAAGTTGGAGCTCTAGAAAGATCACTCTTCTCCGACTTGGAATTCTGAGTTTGATGACCGTTCAAAACTATTTCCCAATCGGATTTAGTTTTTTTCAGAGTTCCCAGATGTTTTGAATACGGCATTAGACGCAGTGGAGGGAGAGTCTGCCTCTCACCGTCCCCCTGTTCTCTCCTTCCTTTCCTCCGGTGAGACTGACCAGAGAGAGGGGCCTCCGTATTCCATCTGATGGTGAAACTCGAGTCGCACAGTATCTGCCTCATAGACAAATTCATGTTGTTCCTATGACCATCTGCCTCATGCACAAATTCATGTTGTTCCTATGACCATCTGCCTCATGCACACATTCATGTTGTTCCTATGACCATCTGCCTCATGCACACATTCATGTTGCTGTCCATTAACACGGTACTTCATTTTGTTTATCTGTCTGCCCAAGCCTCAAACTCAGGCCTTGTGTGAAGCTAACTGACCCTCTCTGCCCATTCACTGCCATTTACCCGTGGTTGTTGTCCTAGCTGTTTACCCATTGTTGTTGTCTTAGCTGTTTACCCGTTGTTGTTGTCCTAGCTGTTTACCCGTTGTTGTTGTCTTAGCTGTTTACCCGTTGTTGTTGTCTTAGCTGTTTACCCGTTGTTGTTGTCTTAGCTGTTTACCCGTTGTTGTTGTCTTAGCTGTTTACCCGTTGTTGTTGTCTTAGCTGTTTACCCGTTGTTGTTGTCTTAGCTGTTTACCCGTTGTTGTTGTCTTAGCTGTTTACCCGTGGTTGTTGTCTTAGCTGTTTACCCGTGGTTGTTGTCCTAGCTGTTTACCCGTTGTTGTTGTCCTAGCTGTTTACCCGTTGTTGTTGTCCTAGCTGTTTACCCGTTGTTGTTGTCTTAGCTGTTTACCCGTTGTTGTTGTCTTAGCTGTTTACTCGTTGTTGTTGTCTTAGCTGTTTACCCGTTGTTGTTGTCCTAGCTGTTTACCCGTTGTTGTTGTCTTAGCTGTTTACCCGTGGTTGTTGTCTTAGCTGTTTACCCGTTGTTGTTGTCCTAGCTGTTTACCCGTTGTTGTTGTCCTAGCTGTTTACCCGTTGTTGTTGTCCTAGCTGTTTACCCGTTGTTGTTGTCTTAGCTGTTTACCCGTTGTTGTTGTCCTAGCTGTTTACCCGTTGTTGTTGTCTTAGCTGTTTACCCGTTGTTGTTGTCTTAGCTGTTTACCCGTGGTTGTTGTCTTAGCTGTTTACCCGTTGTTGTTGTCCTAGCTGTTTACCCGTTGTTGTTGTCCTAGCTGTTTACCCGTGGTTGTCTCACTCGTTGTTGTCTCACTCGTTGTCTTAGCTCTCCCAATCAACACCTGTGATTGCTTTATGCCTCTAATGTCAATATGCCTTGTATACTGTTGTTTAGGGCAGCTCTCATTGTTTTATTTTACTGTGGAGCCCCTAGTCTTGCTCAACATGCCTCAGATAACACCTTTGTCCCACCTCCCACACATGCGGAGACCTCACCTAGCTTAACTGACGCCTCCAGAGATGCAACCGCTCTCATCGTCACTCAATGCCTAGGTGTACCCCCACTGTACTCGCTCCCTACCGTACCCCTGTCTGTACATTATGCCCTGAATCTATCCTACCACGCCCAGAAATCTGGTCCTTTTATTCTCTGTTCCCAACGCACTAGACGACCAGTTCTTATAGCCTTTAGCCGTACCCTCATCCTACTCCTCTTCTGTTCCTCTGGTGATTTAGAGGTTAACCCAGACCCTGTAGCCCCCAGCATAAGACCTATTCCCGCTCTCATTTGTTGACTTCTGCAACCGTAAAAGCCTTGGGTTCATGCATGTTAACATTAGAAGGCCACCAAAAACTCTGAAATTTCCATCCCCAATTACAACATTTTCCATCAAGACAGAACTGCTAAAGGGGGCAGAATTGCAATCTACTGTAGAGATAGCCTGCAGAGTTCTGTCATACTATCCAGGTCTATGCCCAAACAGTTTGGGCTTCTACTTTTAAAGATCCATCTCTCCAGAAATAAGTCCCTCACTGTTGCTATAGACCCCCCTCAACTCCCAGCTGTGCCCTGGGCACCATATGTGAATTGATTGCCCCCCATCTATCTTCAGAGTTCGTTCTGTTAGGTGACCTAAACTGGGATATGCTTAACACCCCGGCCGTCCTACAATCTAAGCTAGATGCCCTCTAACTCACACAAATGATCAAGAAACCTACCAGGGACAACCCTAAATCCGTAAACATGGGCACCCTCATAGATATCATCCTGACCAACTTGCCCTCCAAATACACCTCTGCTGTTTTCAATCAGGATCTCAGCGATCACTGCCTCATTGCCTGCGTCCGTAATGGGTCTGCGGTCAAACGACCACCGCTCATCACTGTCAAACGCTCCCTAAAACACTTCAGCGAGCAGGCCTTTCTAATCGACCTTGCCGGGGTATCCTGGAAGGATACTGACCTCATCCCATCAGTAAAGGATGCCTGGTTGTTCTTTAAAAGTGCTTTCCTCACCATCTTAAATAAGCATGCCCCATTCAAAAAATGTAGATCTAAGAACAGATATAGCCCTTGGTTCACTCCAGACCTGACTGCCCTTGACCAGCACAAAAATATTCTGTGGCATACTGCAATAGCTTCGAATAGTCCCCGCGATATTCAACTTTTCAGGGAAGTCAGGAACCAATACACAGTCAGTTAGGAAAGCTAAGGCTAGCTTTTTCAAACAGACTTTTGCATCCTGCAGCTCTAATTCCAAAAAGTTTTGGGACACTGCAAAGTCCATGGAGATTAAGAGCACCTCCTCCCAGCTGCCCACTGCACTGAGGCTAGGAAACACTGTCACCTCCTCCCAGCTGCCCACTGCACTGAGGCTAGGAAACACTGTCACCTCCTCCCAGCTGCCCACTGCACTGAGGCTAGGAAACACTGTCACCTCCTCCCAGCTGCCCACTGCACTGAGGCTAGGAAACACTGTCACCTCCTCCCAGCTGCCCACTGCACTGAGGCTAGGAAACACTGTCACCTCCTCCCAGCTGCCCACTGCACTGAGGCTAGGAAACACTCACCTCCTCCCAGCTGCCCACTGCACTGAGGCTAGGAAACACTGTCACCTCCTCCCAGCTGCCCACTGCACTGAGGCTAGGAAACACTGTCACCTCCTCCCAGCTGCCCACTGCACTGAGGCTAGGAAACGCTGTCACCTCCTCCCAGCTGCCCACTGCACTGAGGCTAGGAAACGCTGTCACCTCCTCCCAGCTGCCCACTGCACTGAGGCTAGGAAACGCTGTCACCTCCTCCCAGCTGCCCACTGCACTGAGGCTAGGAAACGCTGTCACCTCCTCCCAGCTGCCCACTGCACTGAGGCTAGGAAACGCTGTCACCTCCTCCCAGCTGCCCACTGCACTGAGGCTAGGAAACGCTGTCACCTCCTCCCAGCTGCCCACTGCACTGAGGCTAGGAAACGCTGTCACCTCCTCCCAGCTGCCCACTGCACTGAGGCTAGGAAACGCTGTCACCTCCTCCCAGCTGCCCACTGCAATGAGGCTAGGAAACAATGTCACCTCCTCCCAGCTGCCCACTGCACTGAGGCTAGGAAACACTGTCACCTCCTCCCAGCTGCCCACTGCACTGAGGCTAGGAAACACTGTCACCTCCTCCCAGCTGCCCACTGCACTGAGGCTAGGAAACACTGTCACCTCCTCCCAGCTGCCCACTGCACTGAGGCTAGGAAACACTGTCACCTCCTCCCAGCTGCCCACTGCACTGAGGCTAGGAAACACTGTCACCTCCTCCCAGCTGCCCACTGCACTGAGGCTAGGAAACACTGTCACCTCCTCCCAGCTGCCCACTGCACCTGAGGCTAGGAAACACTGTCACCTCCTCCCAGCTGCCCACTGCACTGAGGCTAGGAAACACTGTCACCTCCTCCCAGCTGCCCACTGCACTGAGGCTAGGAAACACTGTCACCTCCTCCCAGCTGCCCACTGCACTGAGGCTAGGAAACACTGTCACCTCCTCCCAGCTGCCCACTGCACTGAGGCTAGGAAACACTGTCACCTCCTCCCAGCTGCCCACTGCACTGAGGCTAGGAAACACTGTCACCTCCTCCCAGCTGCCCACTGCACTGAGGCTAGGAAACACTGTCACCTGCCCACTGCACCGAGGCTAGGAAACACTGTCACCTCCTCCCAGCTGCCCACTGCACCGAGGCTAGGAAACACTGTCACCTCCTCCCAGCTGCCCACTGCACCGAGGCTAGGAAACACTGTCACCTCCTCCCAGCTGCCCACTGCACCGAGGCTAGGAAACACTGTCACCTCCTCCCAGCTGCCCACTGCACCGAGGCTAGGAAACACTGTCACCTCCTCCCAGCTGCCCACTGCACCGAGGCTAGGAAACACTGTCACCTCCTCCCAGCTGCCCACTGCACCGAGGCTAGGAAACACTGTCACCTCCTCCCAGCTGCCCACTGCACCGAGGCTAGGAAACACTGTCACCTCCTCCCAGCTGCCCACTGCACCGAGGCTAGGAAACACTGTCACCTCCTCCCAGCTGCCCACTGCACCGAGGCTAGGAAACACTGTCACCTCCTCCCAGCTGCCCACTGCACTGAGGCTAGGAAACACTGTCACCTCCTCCCAGCTGCCCACTGCACTGAGGCTAGGAAACACTGTCACCTCCTCCTAGCTGCCCACTGCACTGAGGCTAGGAAACACTGTCACCTCCTCCCAGCTGCCCACTGCACTGAGGCTAGGAAACACTGTCACCTCCTCCCAGCTGCCCACTGCACTGAGGCTAGGAAACACTGTCACCTCCTCCCAGCTGCCCACTGCACTGAGGCTAGGAAACACTGTCAGCTGCCCACTGCACTGAGGCTAGGAAACACTGTCACCTGCCCACTGCACCGAGGCTAGGAAACACTGTCACCTCCTCCCAGCTGCCCACTGCACCGAGGCTAGGAAACACTGTCACCTCCTCCCAGCTGCCCACTGCACCGAGGCTAGGAAACACTGTCACCTCCTCCCAGCTGCCCACTGCACCGAGGCTAGGAAACACTGTCACCTCCTCCCAGCTGCCCACTGCACCGAGGCTAGGAAACACTGTCACCTCCTCCCAGCTGCCCACTGCACCGAGGCTAGGAAACACTGTCACCTCCTCCCAGCTGCCCACTGCACCGAGGCTAGGAAACACTGTCACCTCCTCCCAGCTGCCCACTGCACCGAGGCTAGGAAACACTGTCACCTCCTCCCAGCTGCCCACTGCACCGAGGCTAGGAAACACTGTCACCTCCTCCCAGCTGCCCACTGCACCGAGGCTAGGAAACACTGTCACCTCCTCCCAGCTGCCCACTGCACTGAGGCTAGGAAACACTGTCACCTCCTCCCAGCTGCCCACTGCACTGAGGCTAGGAAACACTGTCACCTCCTCCCAGCTGCCCACTGCACTGAGGCTAGGAAACACTGTCACCTCCTCCCAGCTGCCCACTGCACTGAGGCTAGGAAACACTGTCACCTCCTCCCAGCTGCCCACTGCACTGAGGCTAGGAAACACTGTCACCTCCTCCCAGCTGCCCACTGCACTGAGGCTAGGAAACACTGTCACCACCGATAAATCCACAATAATTGAGAATTTCAATCAGCATTTCTCTACGGCTGGCCATGCTTTCCACCTGGTTACCCCGACCCCGGTCAACAACTCTGCACCCCCCACAGCAACTGCCCCCCCCCCCCTCCCCCCGAGCTTCTCCTCCACCCAAATCCAAACAGCTGATGTCCTGAAAGAGCTGCAAAATCTGGACCCCTACAAATCAGCCGAGCTAGACAATCTGGACCCTCTCTTTCTAAAATGATCTGCCGCAATTGTTGCAACCCCTATTACTAGCCTGTTCAACCTCTCTTTTAGTATCATCTGAGATTCCTAAAGATTGGAAAGCGGCCCCGGTCATCCCCCTCTTCAAAGGGGGAGACACTCTAGACCCAAATTGTTATAGACCGATATCCATCCTGCCCTGCCTTTCTGAAGTCTTCGAAAGCCAAGTTAATAAACAGATCACCAACCATTTCAAATCCCACCGTACCTTCTCCGCTATGCAATCTGGTTTCCGAGCTTGTCATGGGTGCACCTCAGCCACGCTCAAGGTCCTAAACGATATCATAACCGCCATCGATAAAAGACAGTACTGTGCAGCCGTCTTCATCAACCTGGCCAAGGCTTTCGACTCTGTCAATCACCGTATTCTTATCGGCAGACTCAACAGCCTTGGTTTCTCTAATGACTGCCTCGTTTGGTTCACTAGCTATTTCTCAGACAGACTTCAGTGTGTCAAATCGGAGGGCCTGTTGTCCGGACCTCTAGCAGTCTCTATGGGGGTGCCACAGGGTTCAATTCATGGGCCGACTCTCTTCTCTGTATATATCAATGATGTCGCTCTTGCTGCTGGTGATTCTCTGATCCACCTCTACGCAGACGACACCATTCTGTATACTTCTGGCCCTTCTTTGGACACTGTGCTAACAAACCTCCAAACGAGCTTCAACGCCATAACACTCCTTCCATGGCCTCCAACTGCTCTTAAATGCAAGTAAAACTAAATGTATGCTCTTCAACCGATTGCTGCCCGCACCTGCCCGCCTGTCTAGCATCACTACCCTGGACGGTTCTGACTTGTAATATGTGGACAACTATAAATACCTAGGTGTCTGGTTAGACTGTAAACTCTCCTTCCAGACTCACATTAAGCAAATCAAATCAAGTTTATTTTATATAGCCCTTCGTACATCAGCTAATATCTCGAAGTGCTGTACAGAAACCCAGCCTAAAACCCCAAACAGCAAGCAATGCAGGTGTAGAAGCACAGCGGCTAGGAAAAACTCCCTAGAAAGGCCAAAACCTAGGAAGAAACCTAGAGAGGAACCAGGCTATGAGGGGTGGCCAGTCCTCTTCTGGCTGTGCCGGGTGGAGATTATAACAGAACATGGCCAAGATGTTCAAATGTTCATAAATGACCAGCATGGTCAAATAATAATTAGGAGAAAATGTCAGTTGGCTTTTCATAGCCGATCATTCAGAGTATATCTACCGCTCCTGCGGTCTCTAGAGAGTTGAAAACAGCAGGTCTGGGACAGGTAGCACGTCCGGTGGACAGGTCAGGGTTCCATAGCCGCAGGCAGAACAGTTGAAACTGGAACGTGTAAAGTTCATCTTTATGTCCAAATACCTCCTTTTTGTTAGCGCGTTTAGCCCAGTAATCCAAATTCATGACGCGCGATCACTAGGAGCAGACGAAAAGTCAAAAAGTTCCGTTACAGTCCGTAGAAACATGTCAAACGAAGTATAGAATCAATCTTTAGGATGTTTTTAAAATAAATCTTCAATCCTGTCTAACCAGAGAATTCCTTTGTCTTTAGAAATGCAATGGAACTCAAGCTAACTCTCACGTGAACGCACATGGTCAGCTCATGGCACTCTGGCAGAAACCTTACTCAATCCCCTCTCATTCGCCCCCACTTCACAGTAGATGCATCAAACAAGGTTCTAAAGACTGTTGACATCTAGTGGAAGCCTTAGGAAGTGCAATATGACCCCATAGACACTGTGTATTCGATAGGCCAAGAGTTGAAAAACTACAAACCTCAGATTTCCCACTTCCTGGTTGGATTTTTCTCAGGTTTTCGCCTGCCATATGAATTCTGTTATACTCACAGACATCATTCAAATAGTTTTAGAAACTTCAGAGTGTTTTATATCCAAATCTACTAATACTATGCATATATTAGCAACTGGGACTGAGTAGCAGGCAGTTTACTCTGGGCACGCTTTTCATCCAAGCGTGAAAATGCTGCCCCCTAGCCCAAACAGGTTAAACAGCTTGGAAAATTCCCGAAAATTATGTCATGGCTTTAGAAGCTTCCGATAGGCTAATTGACATCATTTGAGTCAATTGGAGGTATGTCAAGGCCTACCTTCAAAGGCCTCTTTGCTTGACATCATGGGACATTCAAAAAGATCAGCCAACACCTCAGAAAAAAAATTGTAGACCTCCACATGTCTGGTTCATACTTGGGAGCAATTTCCAAACGCCTAAGGTACCACGTTCATCTGTACAAAAAAATAGACATGATAAATCATGTATGTTATAGGTGTGTTATTATGTTCTGTGTTCCAGTCATGTTATATCAGTATTGTTCCAGGCATGTTCTGTGTTCCTGTAACGATGTGCGCTGAGAGTCGGGAAGCAAGTTCAGGGAGTGAATGTTTTAATAAATTAAAGCAACACAAAGCACAAACAACGCACCGACATGAAACAGAGTCAATTACACCTGAGGAAAGAGCCAAGGGGAGGGACAGATACAGGGAAGATAATCAAGGAGGTGATGGAGTCCAGGTGAGAGACAGATACAGGGAAGATAATCAAGGAGGTGATGGAGTCCAGGTGAGAGACAGATACAGGGAAGATAATCAAGGAGGTGATGGAGTCCAGGTGAGGGACAGATACAGGGAAGATAATCAAGGAGGTGATGGAGTCCAGGTGAGGGACAGATACAGGGAAGATAATCAAGGAGGTGATGGAGTCCAGGTGAGGGACAGATACAGGGAAGATAATCAAGGAGGTGATGGAGTCCAGGTGAGGGACAGATACAGGGAAGATAATCAAGGAGGTGATGGAGTCCAGGTGAGAGACAGATACAGGGAAGATAATCAAGGAGGTGATGGAGTCCAGGTGAGGGACAGATACAGGGAAGATAATCAAGGAGGTGATGGAGTCCAGGTGAGAGACAGATACAGGGAAGATAATCAAGGAGGTGATGGAGTCCAGGTGAGGGACAGATACAGGGAAGATAATCAAGGAGGTGATGGAGTCCAGGTGAGAGACAGATACAGGGAAGATAATCAAGGAGGTGATGGAGTCCAGGTGAGAGACAGATACAGGGAAGATAATCAAGGAGGTGATGGAGTCCAGGTGAGGGACAGATACAGGGAAGATAATCAAGGAGGTGATGGAGTCCAGGTGAGGGACAGATACAGGGAAGATAATCAAGGAGGTGATGGAGTCCAGGTGAGAGACAGATACAGGGAAGATAATCAAGGAGGTGATGGAGTCCAGGTGAGAGACAGATACAGGGAAGATAATCAAGGAGGTGATGGAGTCCAGGTGAGGGACAGATACAGGGAAGATAATCAAGGAGGTGATGGAGTCCAGGTGAGTGTCATGAGGCGCTGGTGCATGAGACGATGGTGACAGGTGTGCGGGATAATCAGCAGCCTGATGACCTAGAGGCCGGAGAGGGAGTATACGTGACAGTTCCAGGAGTCTTCTAAGGAAAGGGGAAGGGGGATATCCTAGCCAGTTATACAACTGAATGCCTAAAACCCCTCTGAATCAGAGAGGTGGGGGGGCTGCCTTAATCAACATCCACGTCTTCCTCATTTAACCCAACCCCTCTGAATCAGAGAGGTGGGGGGGCTGCCTTAATCAACATCCACGTCTTCCTCATTTAACCCAACCCCTCTGAATCAGAGAGGTGAGGGGGGGCTGCCTTAATCAACATCCACGTCTTCCTCATTTAACCCAACCCCTCTGAATCAGAGAGGTGCGGGGAGCTGCCTTAATCAACATCCACGTCTTCCTCATTTAACCCAACCCCTCTGAATCAGAGAGGTGCAGGGAGCTGCCTTAATCAACATCCACGTCTTCGGCTCCCGGGGAACAATGGGTTAACTGCCTTGTTCAGGGGCAGAACAACAGCTGTTTACCTTGTCAGCTCGGGGATTCGATCCAGCAACCTTTCGGTTACTGGCCCATCACTCTAACCTAGTGGTTATGTTCTGTGTTCCAGGCGTGTTATGGGATTCTGAAGGTGCCAAAGGGAAGCTGGCTGTGTCGGACCTGTGACCTCGGCATCTTGCCAAAATGCCAACTCTGCCCCAAGAAGGGCGGGGCCATGAAACCCACCCGCAGCGGAACAAAGTGGGTTCACGTCAGCTGTGCCCTGTGGATCCCCGAGGTGATGAACCCTAACCTCTGACCCCCAAGTCTATATGGTCTGTCCAATCATATGTCTTTGTCCAAGCCTATCCTGGTATGCGGTCTCATCAAGGAGGCTTGAAATTATAAAGTGATACTATCCTAGTGTTTCAATGATGGTTGCATAAAGGGGACTTTCACATTTTGGCAAGGAGTGTATTGTCTAATGATTGTGTGTGTGTAGGTGAGCATTGGGAACCCAGAGAAGATGGAGCCGATCACCAACATGTCCCACATCCCCAGTAACAGATGGGCTCTGACCTGCTGTCTCTGTAAAGACCAGACTGGAGCCTGTATACAGGTACACACGGACACTGGAGCTATGTAGCTACTGCATTGAGAAGGCTTTCTACCTGGTAGTTACCTCAACAATCCTCTCTCTCTGCATTCCCTCAGTGTTCAGCTAAGAGTTGTAACTCTCTCTGTATTCCCTCAGTGTTCAGCTGAGAGCTGTAACTCTCTCTGTATTCCCTCAGTGTTCAGCTGAGAGCTGTAACTCTCTCTGTATTCCCTCAGTGTTCAGCTGAGAGCTGTAACTCTCTCTGTATTCCCTCAGTGTTCAGCTGAGAGTTGTAAATCTCTGCATTCCCTCAGTGTTCAGCTGAGAGCTGTAACTCTCTCTGTATTCCCCCAGTGTTCAGCTGAGAGTTGTAAATCTCTGTATTCCCTCAGTGTTCAGCTGAGAGTTGTAAATCTCTGCATTCCCTCAGTGTTCAGCTGAGAGCTGTAACTCTCTCTGTATTCCCTCAGTGTTCAGCTGAGAGTTGTAAATCTCTGCATTCCCTCAGTGTTCAGCTGAGAGCTGTAACTCTCTCTGTATTCCCCCAGTGTTCAGCTGAGAGTTGTAAATCTCTGTATTCCCTCAGTGTTCAGCTGAGAGTTGTAAATCTCTGCATTCCCTCAGTGTTCAGCTGAGAGCTGTAACTCTCTCTGTATTCCCCCAGTGTTCAGCTGAGAGTTGTAAATCTCTGCATTCCCTCAGTGTTCAGCTGAGAGCTGTAACTCTCTCTGTATTCCCCCAGTGTTCAGCTGAGAGTTGTAAATCTCTGTATTCCCTCAGTGTTCAGCTGAGAGCTGTAACTCTCTCTGTATTCCCTCAGTGTTCAGCTGAGAGCTGTAACTCTCTCTGTATTCCCTCAGTGTTCAGCTAAGAGCTGTCGGACAGCGTTCCATGTGAGCTGTGCCTTACAGAGCCTGGAGATGAACACCATCCTGACAGAGCAGGATGAGGTCAAGTTCAAATCCTTTTGCCCCAAACACTCCGGTCTGAAGGGAGGACAGGACGGAGAGGGGGAGGAGGGAAAGGAGGGGGCCAGAGACAATAAGTGGCGGAAGAGTGACAGAGTCAGAGGTGATGAAGTTCCAGCCCCCAAGGAGGAGAGCAGGGTGAACCAGCAGGCGGTGAACCAGCAGGCGGTGAACCTGCGTCAGATCAAACTGCAGCAGCTGGAGGAGGAGTTCTACCAGTTTGTTGACGTTAAGGAGGTAGCCAATCACCTGCAGTTGCCCCCGGAAACAGTAGACTTCCTGTATCAGTACTGGAAGCTGAAGCGCCGAGCCAATCACAGCCAGCCGTTGCTGACCCCCCAGAAGGAGGAGGAGGAGAGTCTGGCGAGGAGAGAGCATGATGTCCTCCTCCACCGCCTACAGCTGTTCACTCACCTCCGCCAGGATCTGGAGAGGGTAGGTTCTACTTCCCCTTCCTGTTGCAGACAGACTGACAGTACTACTCTACTAGACAGGCAGACTGACAGTACTACTCTACTAGACAGACTGACTGACTGACGGTACTACTCTACTAGACAGGCTGACTGACAGTACTACTCTACTAGACAGACTGACTGACTGACGGTACTACTCTACTAGACAGACTGACTGACAGTACTACTCTACTAGACAGACTGACTGACAGTACTACTCTACTAGACAGGCAGACTGACAGTACTACTCTACTAGACAGACTGACTGACAGTACTACTCTACTAGACAGACTGACTGACTGACAGTACTACTCTACTAGACAGACAGACTGACAGTACTACTCTACTAGACAGACTGACTGACTGACAGTACTACTCTACTAGACAGACTGACTGACAGTACTACTCTACTAGACAGACTGACTGACAGTACTACTCTACTAGACAGACTGACTGACAGTACTACTCTACTAGACTGACTGACTGACGGTACTACTCTACTAGACAGACTGACTGACAGTACTACTCTACTAGACAGACTGACTGACTGACAGTACTACTCTACTAGACAGACAGACTGACAGTACTACTCTACTAGACAGACTGACTGACGGTACTACTCTACTAGACAGACTGACTGACTGACAGTACTACTCTACTAGACAGACTGACTGACTGACGGTACTACTCTACTAGACAGACTGACTGACAGTACTACTCTACTAGACAGACTGACTGACAGTACTACTCTACTAGACAGACAGACTGACAGTACTACTCTACTAGACAGACTGACTGACGGTACTACTCTACTAGACAGACAGACTGACGGTACTACTCTACTAGACAGACAGACTGACAGTACTACTCTACTAGACAGACTGACTGACAGTACTACTCTACTAGAAAGACAGACTGACAGTACTACTCTACTAGACAGACTGACTGACAGTACTACTCTACTAGACAGACTGACTGACAGTACTACTCTACTAGACAGACTGACTGACAGTACTACTCTACTAGACAGACTGACTGACTGACGGTACTACTCTACTAGACAGACTGACTGACTGACGGTACTACTCTACTAGACAGACTGACTGACTGACGGTACTACTCTACTAGACAGACTGACTGACTGACGGTACTACTCTACTAGACAGACTGACTGACAGTACTACTCTACTAGACAGACTGACTGACAGTACTACTCTACTAGACAGACTGACTGACGGTACTACTCTACTAGACAGACTGACAGTACTACTCTACTAGACAGACTGACTGACGGTACTACTCTACTAGACAGACAGACTGACGGTACTACTCTACTAGACAGACAGACTGACGGTACTACTCTAATAGACAGACTGACTGACTGACGGTACTACTCTACTAGACAGACTGACTGACAGTACTACTCTACTAGACAGACTGACTGACAGTACTACTCTACTAGACAGACTGACTGACGGTACTACTCTACTAGACAGACTGACTGACGGTACTACTCTACTAGACAGACAGACTGACAGTACTACTCTACTAGACAGACTGACTGACAGTACTACTCTACTAGACAGACAGACTGACGGTACTACTCTACTAGACAGACAGACTGACAGTACTACTCTACTAGACAGACAGACTGACAGTACTACTCTACTAGACAGACTGACTGACAGTACTACTGACAGTACTACTCTACTAGACAGGCTGACTGACTGACGGTACTCACTCTACTAGACAGACTGACTGACAGTACTACTCTACTAGACAGACAGACTGACTGACAGTACTACTCTACTAGACAGACAGACTGACAGTACTACTCTACTAGACAGACAGACTGACAGTACTACTCTACTAGACAGACTGACTGACAGTACTACTCTACTAGACAGGCTGACTGACTGACGGTACTACTCTACTAGACAGACTGACTGACAGTACTACTCTACTAGACAGACTGACTGACTGACGGTACTACTCTACTAGACAGACTGACTGACAGTACTACTCTACTAGACAGACTGACTGACAGTACTACTCTACTAGACAGACAGACTGACAGTACTACTCTACTAGACAGACTGACTGACAGTACTACTCTACTAGACAGACTGACTGACAGTACTACTCTACTAGACAGGCTGACTGACTGACGGTACTACTCTACTAGACAGACTGACTGACAGTACTACTCTACTAGACAGACTGACTGACAGTACTACTCTACTAGACAGACTGACTGACAGTACTACTCTACTAGACAGACTGACTGACGGTACTACTCTACTAGACAGACAGACTGACAGTACTACTCTACTAGACAGACTGACTGACAGTACTACTCTACTAGACAGACAGACTGACGGTACTACTCTACTAGACAGACAGACTGACGGTACTACTCTACTAGACAGACTGACAGTACTACTCTACTAGACAGACTGACTGACAGTACTACTCTACTAGACAGACTGACAGTACTACTCTTACTAGACAGACTGACTGACAGTACTACTCTACTAGACAGACTGACTGACAGTACTACTCTACTAGACAGACTGACTGACAGTACTACTCTACTAGACAGACTGACTGACAGTACTACTCTACTAGACAGACTGACTGACAGTACTACTCTACTAGACAGACTGACTGACAGTACTACTCTACTAGACAGACTGACTGACAGTACTACTCTACTAGACAGACTGACTGACAGTACTACTCTACTAGACAGACTGACTGACAGTACTACTCTACTAGACAGACAGACTGACTGACAGTACTACTCTACTAGACAGACTGACTGACTGACAGTACTACTCTACTAGACAGACAGACTGACAGTACTACTCTACTAGACAGACTGACTGACAGTACTACTCTACTAGACAGACTGACTGACAGTACTACTCTACTAGACAGACAGACTGACAGTACTACTCTACTAGACAGACTGACTGACAGTACTACTCTACTAGACAGACAGCAGCTGGAGACACTTAGCGAGAGACAGAGGACCAGATTGTCACCCTACACATGTTTGTGTTGTGTATGACAAGATGAGATAAAATAGGTGTATATTGTGGGGATTATGTTTGGGAGGTTTGAGTCTGTAAATTGTGTTGGTTGTGTTGCAGGTGCGTAACCTGACCTACATGGTCACACGGAGGGAGAAGATAAAGAGGACTCTGTGGAGGATCCAGGAACAGATCTTCACTCATCAGGCCGAGCTGCTGGACCATGAGATCATCAACGGTACGTCATGGTTAGGCTGGTAGTCATGGATAGGATTAGGCTGGTACGTTGTGGTTAGGAAAAACTTGTAGACCTCCACAAGTCTGATATATCCTTGTGAGCAATTTCCAAACGCCTGAAGGTACCACGTTCATCTGAACAAGCAATAGTACGCAAGTATGTAAACACCATGGGACCATGCAGCCGTCATACCGCTCAGGAAGGAGACCCGTTCTGTCTCCTAGAGATGAACGTACTTTGGTGCCCAAAGTGCAAATCAATCTCAGAACAACAGCAAAGGACCATGTGAAGATATTGGAGGAAACGGGTACAAAAGTATCTATAATCCACAGTAAAACCAGTCCTATATCGGCATAACCTGAAAGGCCGCTCAGCAAGGAAGAAGCCACTGCTCCAAAACCGCCATATAAAAGCCAGACTAAGGTTTGCAACTGCACGTGGGGACAAAGATCATACTTTTTGGAGAAATGTCCTCTGGTCTGATGAAACAAAAATGGAACTGTTTGGCCCTAATGACCATCGTTATGTTTGGAGGAAAAAGGGGGAGGTTTGCAAGCCGAAGAACACCATCCCAACCGTGAAGCACGGGGGTGGCAGCATCATGTTGTGGGGGTGCTTTGCTGCAGGAGGGACTGGTGCACTTCACAAAATAGATAGCATCATGAGGTAGGAAAATGATGTGGATATATTGAAGCAACATCTCAAGACATCAGTCAGGAAGTTAAAGCTTGGTCACAAATGGGTCTTCCAAATGGACAATGACCCCAAGCATACTTCCAAAGTTGTGGCAAAATGGCTTAAGGACAACAAAGTCAAGGTATTGGAGTGGCCATCACAAAGCCCTGACCTCAATCCCATAGAAAATATGTGGGCAGAACTGAAAAATCATGTACGAGCAAGGAGGCGTACAAACCTGACTCAGTGACACCAGCTCTGTCAGGAGGAATGGGCCAAATTTCACCCAACTTGTTGTGGGAAGCTTGTGGAAGGCATCCCGACGCGTTTGACCATCTGAAATGGGCCACCCACACAGACAGTGTCGTCTGTAGCGTCAGAACGGGTTGGCCTACAAAACTATTATGACCCCTCTATGGAAAGATGAGACTCTCACGAAATCGATGGTGTTCTCCGACCCCCACAAACATCTTGTGACTAGTCTGAAGTTGGTACAGCCGATCTGCCAACTTCTGTCTGTAGCGTCCCTCTGTGGAAAGCTGAGACTTTCACGAACATGTAAATGTCAGTTGCTTTGCTCTCGGATGCCCTCAGGCCTCGTCTGAATTAAACTGGCTCACATGAGGACCACCACAGGAAAGTTCATTAGAGTTAATTGAACCTCAGATTGCAGCCCAAATAAATGCTTCACAGAGTTCAAGTAACAGACACATCTCAACATCAACTGTTCAGAGGAGACTGTGTGAATCAGGTCTTCATGGTCAAATTGCTGCAAATAAACCACTACTAAAGGACACCAGTAAGAAGAAGAGACTTGCTTGGGCCAAGAAACACGAGCAATGGACATTAGACCGGTGGAAATCTGTCCTTTGGTCTGATGAGTCCAAATTTGAGATTTTTAGTTCCAACCGCCGTGTCTGTGAAATGCAGAGTACGTGAACAGATGATCTCTGCATGTGTGGTTCCCACCGTGAAGCATGGAGGAGGAGGTGTGATGGTGTTTGGGGTGCTTTGCTGATGACACTTAACCAGCATGGCTACCACAGCATTCTGCAGCAATACACCATCCCATCTGGTTTGCCCTTAGTGGGACTATCATTTGTTTTTCAACAGGACAATGGCCCAACACACCTCCAGGCTGTGTAAGGGCTATTTGACCAAGAAGGAGAGTGATGGAGTGCTGCATCAGATGACCTATCCTCCACAATCATCCGACCTCAACCCAATTGAGATTGTTTGGGATGAGTTGGACCGCAGAGTGAAGGAAAAGAAGCCAACAAGTGCTCAGCATATGCGGGAACTCTTTCAAAACTGTTGGAAAAGCATTCCAGGTGAAGCTGGTTGAGAGAATGCCAAGAGTGTGCAAAGCTGTCAAGGCAAAGGGTGGCTACTTTGAAGAATCTAAAATATATTTTTATTTGTTAAACATTGTTTCCATATGTGTTATTTCATAGTTTTGATGTCTTCAGTATTATTCTACAATGTAGAAAATTGTAAAATATAAAGAAAACCCTTGAATGAGTAGGTGTCAACTTTTGACTGGTACTGTATATCTGGAGACTGTTTAGTGCCAAAAATAAGGGGTTAAATGCAATTTCCTGATATTTCTTATCTCTCAGGACGAACACTTCAGAACAAACTTCCTTTAGATTTTTTGGGGGGGACTATGTTCCATGTGAATCTGTTATTCAATGCGTTTGTATGGGCTAACAGCAGTAAGGCCCAAAATAAATATTCTAAAAAAAGAAAATAAATATTGGTGCTTCAAAGGGTCTTTAAAATTCTAAATCAAATAGCAAAATTATCCAAATCCATATAGCTTAGACAGGATTTAGACTGTTTATTGTAAAAAAAAAAATATTCTAAAATGGATTAGATCGTTTTTTCCCCCTCATCAATCTACACACAATACCCCATAATGACGGAGCAAAAACAGGTTTTTAGAAATTTCTGCAAATGTATTTTTTTGTTTAATTACTGAAATATCCCAGTTATATATATATATATATATATATATATACATAAGTATTCAGACCCTTTACTCAGTACTTTGTTTAAGCACCTTTGGCAGTGATTACAGCCTCAAGTCTTCTTGGGTATGACGCTACAAGTTTGGCACACCTGTATTTGTGGAGTTTCCATTCCTCTCTGCAGATCCTCTCAAGCTCTGTTAGATTGGATGGGGAGCATTGCTGCACAGCTATTTTCAGGTCTCTCCAGAGATTTGTATTTATATTTATTATGGATCCCCATTAGCAGCTGCCAAGGCATCAGCTACTCTTCCTGGGGTCTGGCAAAATTAAGGCAGTCTGGAGGATTTTCGATCGGATTCAAGTCCAGGCTCTGGCTGGGCCGCTCAAGGACATTCAGAGACGTGTCCCGAAGCCACTCCTGCGTTGTCTTGGCTGTGTGCTTAGGGTCGTTGTTCTGTTGGAACTTGAACCTTCGCCCCTGTCTGAGGTCCAGAGCGCTCAGGACCTCAGACTGGGGCGAAGGTTCACCTTCCAACAGGACAACAACCCTAAGCATACAGCCAAGACAACGCGGGAGTGGCTTCGGGACAAGTCTCAATGTCCTTGAGTGGCCCAGCCAGAGCCCGGACTTGAACCTGATCGAACATCTCTGGAGAGACCTGAAAATAGCTGTGCAGCAACATTCCCCATCCAACCCGACAGAGCTTGAGAGGATCTGCAGAGAAGAATGGGAGAAACTCCCCAAATACAGGTGTGCCAAGCTTGTAGTGTCACGCCGAAGAAGAATCGAGGCTGTAATCGCTGCTAAAGGTGCTTAAACAAAGTACTGAGTAAAGGGTCAGAATACTTATTTTTTATTTTATGCATTTGCAAAAAATTCTAAACCTGTTTTTGCTTTGTCGTTATGGGGTATTTTGCGTAGATTGAGGGGGGAAAACAATTTAATTAATTTTAGAATAAGGCTGTAATGTTACATAATGTGGAAAAAGTCAAGGGGTCTGAATACTTTCTGAATGCACTTGTAGTACTGTATTTGGGGCCATCTACTTTAAAACTTCTTATGGCTGTATCCCGCTACCGGGATCGATATGACAACAGCCAGTGAAAGTGCAGGGCGCCAAATTCAAACAACAGAAATCCCATAATTAAAATTCCTCAAACATACATGTGTCTTATACCATTTTAAAGGTAATCTTGTTGTTAATCCCACCAAAGTGTCCGATTTCAAATATGCTTTTCAGCGAAAGCACTACAAACGATTATGTTAGGTCAGACCAAACCACAATAAGCACAGCCATTTTTCCAGCCAAAGATAGCAGTCACAAAAAGCTGAAATATAGCTAAAATGAATCACTAACCTTTGATCTTCATCAGATGACACTCATAGGACTTCATGTTACACAATACATGCATGTTTTGTTTGATAAAGTTCATATTTATAACAAAAAATCTGAGTTTGCATTGGCGCGTTACATTCATTAGTTCCAAAAACATCCAGTGATTTTGCATAGCCACATCGTTTCAACAGAAATACTCATCATAAATGTAGATGATAATACAAGTTATACACATGGAATTATAGATATACCTCTCCTTAATGCAACCGCTGTCAGATTTCAAAAAAACTTTACGGAAAAAGCAAATCATGCAATAATCTGAGACTGAGCTCAGAACAATAGCCAAATTAGCCGCCATGTTGGGGTCAACAGAAACCAGAAAATACATGATAAATGTTTCCTTACCTTTGATGAACTTCATCAGAATGCAGTCCTAGGAATCCCAGGTCCACAATAAATGCTTGATTTGTTCGATAATGTCCGTTATTTATGTCCAATTAGCTACTTTGGTTAGCGCCTTTGGTAAACAATTCCAAAGTCACAAAGCGCGTCCACTATAACGTGACGAAATGTCCAAAAGTTCCGTAACAGTCAGTAGAAACATGTCAAACGATGTACTGAATCAATCTTTAGAATGTTGAACATCTTGAATAACGTTCCAACCGGAGAATTAGATTGACTTCAGAAGAGAGGTGGAACAGAGGTCCTCCTCATGTGAAGGCGCATGGTGAAAGCATGATCAGCTCGTGGAAGTGATTACTCATTCCTGTCTCCTTCGGACCCCCTTCACATTAGAGTCATCAGACAAAGTTCTATTGACTGTTGACATCTAGTGGAAGCCGTAGGAAGTGAAAACTCATCAATATCTCGCTGTAATTTCAACGAGAGCTTGGTTGAAAATCTGCCACCTCAGAAAAAATTCAAACAGGAAGTGGAACTTCTCAGGTTTTTGCCTGCCATATGAGTTCTGTTATACTCACAGACATAATTCAAACAGTTTTAGAAACTTCAGAGTGTTTTCTATCTAATACAAATAATAATATGCATATATTAGCAACTGGGACTGAGGAGCAGGCAGTTTACTATGGGCACCTCTGTGCACCTTTCATCCAAGCTACTCAATACTGCCCCTGCAGCCATAAGAAGTTAAGTGCGACTGAAACGACCAGTTACAGTACACTTGTCATTAATCCCTCTCTCATCTACCTATCTCATTTGAATTTCATACCATCACTGTCACCTTTCCACTCAATCTTAACATTGTTGTCATCTATCACCCACCAGGTGCCTTTAGAGTTCCTCAATGAGCTTGACACCTTGATAAGCTCATTGCCTGATGATGGCTCACCGCTCTTCGTACTTGGCGACTTCAACCTCCCGACATCTGCCTTCGATTCAATTTCTTTCCAACTCTTTTAAACTCACCCTTTCCCCTCTCACTCACAAGGCAGGCAAAATGCTTGACCTCATCTTTACTAGAGGCTTTTCACCTACTAAACTCACTGCAGCTTCCTTCCAGGTCTCTGATCACTACTTTTCCTTTTCTGTCTCCCTTTCCTCCAACCCTAACCACTCAACCCCTACCCAGATGGTCATGCGCTTTCACATTCTTCGCTCTCTCTCTCCCACTACTCTCTCGTCTTCTATCCTATCCTTCTTCCTTTTGTCTCCCGATTCTGCCTCTTCAACCCTACTATCCTCCCTTTCTGCATCCTATGACTCGCGCCGACCCTTTTCCTCCCGGCCGGCTCGACCCTCGTAGCGAGCTAACAGAACAGGGCTGCGGGCAGCTGAGCGAAAATGGAGGAAAACTAAACTTCCGGGGGACCTATCATCCTTTCACTCCCTCCTCTCAACCTTCTATTCCTCTGGATCCTATCATCCTTTCACTCCCTCCTCTCAACCTTCTATTCCTCTGGATCCTATCATCCTTTCACTCCCTCCTCTCTGTCTTCTCTTCCTCTGGATCCTATCATCCTTTCACTCCCTCCTCTCTGTCTTCTCTTCCTCTGGATCCTATCATCCTTTCACTCCCTCCTCTCTGTCTTCTCTTCCTCTGGATCCTATCATCCTTTCACTCCCTCCTCTCAACCTTCTATTCCTCTGGATCCTATCATCCTTTCACTCCCTCCTCTCTGTCTTCTCTTCCTCTGGATCCTATCATCCTTTCACTCCCTCCTCTCTTCCTCTGGATCCTATCATCCTTTCACTCCCTCCTCTGGATCCTATCATCCTTTCACTCCCTCCTCTCTGTCTTCTCTTCCTCTGGATCCTATCATCCTTTCACTCCCTCCTCTCTTCCTCTGGATCCTTTCACTCCCTTCTCTCTGTCTTCTCTTCCTCTGGATCCTATCATCCTTTCACTCCCTCCTCTCTGTCTTCTCTTCCTCTGGATCCACTGCTAAAGCCAATTTCTATCACTCTAAATTTAAAGCTTCTGCCTCTAACCCTAGGAAACTTTTTTCCATGTTTACATTTTAGTATGCTCTTATCCAGAGCTACTTACAGTTCATATTAAAATAGAGGGTAGTATAGTATAGTGGTGGGACAACCCCATATCACTGGCATAGAAAGTCAAGTGCAAGGGCTGGTTCAGGTAAAAAAATGTATTACCTCCTTAATCCTCCACCCCCTCCTCTCTCTCTGCGGGCGACTTTGTCAATCACTTTGAAAAGAAGGTTGACGACATCCGCTCCTCGTTCACTCAGCCTACTGAGTCCCCTGGTCCCTCTCATTCACTCAGCCTACTGAGTCCACTGGTCTCTCTCGTTCACTCAGCCTACTGAGTCCACTGGTCTCTCTCGTTCACTCTGCCTACTGAGTCCACTGGTCTCACTCGTTCACTCAGCCTACTGAGTCCACTGGTCCCACTCGTTCACTCAGCCTACTGAGTCCCCTGGTCTCACTCGTTCACTCAGCCTACTGAGTCCACTGGTCTCACTCGTTCACTCAGCCTACTGAGTCCACTGGTCCCACTCGTTCACTCAGCCTACTGAGTCCACTGGTCTCACTCGTTCACTCAGCCTACTGAGTCCACTGGTCCCACTCGTTCACTCAGCCTACTGAGTCCACTGGTCCCACTCATTCACTCAGCCTACTGAGTCCACTGGTCTCACTCGTTCACTCAGCCTACTGAGTCCACTGGTCCCACTCATTCACTCAGCCTACTGAGTCCACTGGTCTCACTCATTCACTCAGCCTACTGAGTCCACTGGTCTCACTCGTTCACTCAGCCTACTGAGTCCACTGGTCTCACTCGTTCACTCAGCCTACTGAGTCCACTGGTCCCACTCGTTCACTCAGCCTACTGAGTCCACTGGTCTCACTCGTTCACTCAGCCTACTGAGTCCACTGGTCCCACTCGTTCACTCAGCCTACTGAGTCCACTGGTCTCACTCGTTCACTCAGCCTACTGAGTCCACTGGTCTCACTCGTTCACTCAGCTTACTGAGTCCACTGGTCTCACTCGTTCACTCAGCCTACTGAGTCCACTGGTCTCACTCGTTCACTCAGCCTACTGAGTCCACTGGTCTCACTCGTTCACTCAGCCTACTGAGTCCACTGGTCCCACTCGTTCACTCAGCCTACTGAGTCCACTGGTCTCACTCATTCACTCAGCCTACTGAGTCCACTGGTCTCTCTCGTTCACTCAGCCTACTGAGTCCACTGGTCACACTCATTCACTCAGCCTACTGAGTCCACTGGTCTCACTCGTTCACTCAGCCTACTGAGTCCACTGGTCCCACTCGTTCACTCAGCCTACTGAGTCCACTGGTCTCACTCATTCACTCAGCCTACTGAGTCCACTGGTCTCTCTCGTTCACTCAGCCTACTGAGTCCACTGGTCACACTCATTCACTCAGCCTACTGAGTCCACTGGTCTCTCTCGTTCACTCTGCCTACTGAGTCCACTGGTCCCACTCATTCACTCAGCCTACTGAGTCCACTGGTCCCACTCATTCACTCAGCCTACTGAGTCCACTGGTCCCACTCATTCACTCAGCCTACTGAGTCCACTGGTCTCTCTCGTTCACTCAGCCTACTGAGTCCACTGGTCACACTCATTCACTCAGCTTACTGAGTCCACTGGTCTCTCTCATTCACTCAGCTTACTGAGTCCACTGGTCTCTCTCGTTCACTCAGCCTACTGAGTCCACTGGTCCCACTCATTCACTCAGCCTACTGAGTCCACTGGTCTCTCTCGTTCACTCAGCCTACTGAGTCCACTGGTCTCTCTCGTTCACTCAGCCTACTGAGTCCACTGGTCCCACTCATTCACTCAGCCCACTGGTCTCTCTTGTTCACTCAGCCTACTGAGTCCACTGGTCCCACTCATTCACTCAGCTTACTGAGTCCACTGGTCTCTCTCGTTCACTCAGCCTACTGAGTCCACTGGTCACACTCATTCACTCAGCTTACTGAGTCCACTGGTCCCACTCATTCACTCAGCCTACTGAGTCCACTGGTCTCTCTCGTTCACTCAGCCTACTGAGTCCACTGGTCCCACTCGTTCACTCAGCCTACTGAGTCCACTGGTCCCACTCATTCACTCAGCCTACTGAGTCCACTGGTCACACTCATTCACTCAGCCTACTGAGTCCACTGGTCTCTCTCATTCACTCAGCCTACTGAGTCCACTGGTCCCTCTCATTCACTCAGCCTACTGAGTCCACTGGTCTCTCTCATTCACTCAGCCTACTGAGTCCACTGGTCTCTCTCATTCACTCAGCCTACTGAGTCCACTGGTCACACTCATTCACTCAGCCTACTGAGTCCACTGGTCCCACTCATTCACTCAGCCTACTGAGTCCACTGGTCCCTCTCGTTCACTCAGCCTACTGAGTCCACTGGTCCCTCTCGTTCACTCAGCCTACTGAGTCCACTGGTCCCTCTCGTTCACTCAGCCTACTGAGTCCACTGGTCCCTCTCGTTCACTCAGCCTACTGAGTCCACTGGTCCCTCTCGTTCACTCAGCCTACTGAGTCCACTGGTCCCACTCGTTCACTCAGCCTACTGAGTCCACTGGTCCCACTCATTCACTCAGCCTACTGAATCCACTGGTCCCACTCATTCACTCAGCCTACTGAATCCACTGGTCTCACTCACACAGAACTACCCTACGCCTTGACCTCTTTCTCCCATCCTGCAACTAGCAAGGTCTGGCCACCCAACAACCTGCCCGTTCAACCCCATCCCTTCCTCCCTTCTCCAGACCATCTCTGGAGACCTTCTCACTTCCCTCATCAACTCATCCCTGACCACTGGCTGCATTCCCTGACTTCAAAATGGCCTGAGTTGCTCCCCTCAAGAAACCAACACTCGACTCATGTCAGAACCTACAGACCTGTATCCCTTCTTTCTTTTCTTTCCAAAACACTTGACCGTGCTGTTTTTGACCACCTCTCTCGCTATCGCTTTCAGAATCATCTTCTTGACCTTTACCAATCAGGCTTCAAGACAGGTCACTCAACCGAGAGTGCTCTTCTCTGTGCTCTCCGCTGACTCTCTCTTTTCTGATCTCATCCTCCTAGATCTATCCTCAGCCTTCAACAATGAACCATCAGATCCTCCTCTCCACCCTCTCATGGCTGGGGATTTCAGACTCTGCACACTCTTGGATTGCATCCTGCCTGGCAGGTGGCTCCTACCAGGTGACGTGGAGAGGATCTGTGTCTGCACCACGTACTCTCACTACTGGTGTCCCCCAGGGCTCGGTTCTAGCCCTGTTGCTCTATGCACCAAGTCACTTGGCTACGTCATGGTCTCTCCTATCATTGCTATGCGGATGACACTCAACTACTTCCCCCCTTCTGACACCCAGGTGGCGAGACGCATCTCTGCGTGCCTGGCAGATATCTCAGCTTGGATGTCGGCCCACCACCTCAAACTCAACCTCGGCAAGACAGCGCTCCTCTTCCTCCCGGTGAAGGCCTGCCCGCTCAAAAACCTCTCCATCCCGGTTGACAGCTACAATGTCCCTCTCCCAGAAGGCATAGAACCTTGGTGTGACCCTGGACAACACTCTGTTGTTCTCTGCAAACGTCAAAGCAGTGACTCGCTCCTGCAGGTTCATGCTCTACAACATCCATAGAGTACGACCTTCCCTCACACAGGAAGCGGCGCAGGTCCTAATCCAGGCACTTGTCATCTCCCTCTGGACTACTGCAACTCGCTGTTGGCTGGGCTCCCCGCTTGTGTCATCAAGGAAAAAAATAATTCCTTTCGGGAACTAAATCGCATGTAAAGAAAAAAATATATATTTTTTTTTACTAGCTCAGACTTCACTGATAGCTACTATGACAGTGATATGTTGTTGTCCCACCTAGCTATCTTAAGATGAATGCACTAAATGTTAGTCACACCAGATAAGAGAGTCTGCTAAATGACTATAATGTGAAAAATGTCTACAGCTTATCATGAGGTTTTCTAAATGAGAGCAGAACCTTGACACTTCCTTAATATTAGAGGTCGCACACCAGCTGTTGTTAAGAGACACCCTCTGAGCTTACCCGACCCTGTCGTTCTATCCTGCCGATGTATAGAAAAACAGCTAGATTTTATATTTTTCATGTCAGCCATGACTTGGTGAAACACAGGATATTACAATCTTTTGACCTGGCAACAAAAACCGTATCTAAATGGGATGGATGTTCTGATTCTAAATGGGATGAATGTTCTGATTCTAAATGGGATGGATGTTCTGATTCTAAATGGGATGAATGTTCTGATTCTAAATGGGATGAATGTTCTGATTCTAAATGGGATGAATGTTCTGATTCTAAATGGGATGAATGTTCTGATTCTAAATGGGATGAATGTTCTGATTCTAAATGGGATGAATGTTCTGATTCTAAATGGGATGGATGTTCTGATTCTAAATGGGATGAATGTTCTGATTCTAAATGGGATGGATGTTCTGATTCTAAATGGGATGGATGTTCTGATTCTAAATGGGATGAATGTTCTGATTCTAAATGGGATGAATGTTCTGATTCTAAATGGGATGAATGTTCTGATTCTAAATGGGATGGATGTTCTGATTCTAAATGGGATGGATGTTCTGATTCTAAATGGGATGGATGTTCTGATTCTAAATGGGATGAATGTTCTGATTCTAAATGGGATGGATGTTCTGATTCTAAATGGGATGAATGTTCTGATTCTAAATGGGATGAATGTTCTGATTCTAAATGGGATGGATGTCCTGATTCTAAATGGGATGGATGTCCTGATTCTAAATGGGATGGATGTTCTGATTCTAAATCACTGGTTATATCGAGGCATTCAGCCTCGATGCATTCAGCCATAGCATAATTAATAACACATAATTCAGCTAACCAAAATAGTTACAATGGCGACGTTAGCATAGCTAGCTAGCTACTGTACTTCTGTACAATTGTTCAAAGCTGTGCGCATAGTGTGATTGGGTTACGGTTAGCATAGTGTGATTGGGTTAGGGTTAGCATAGTGTGATTGGGTTAGCATAGTGTGATTGGGTTATTAGGGTTAGCATAGTGTGATTGGGTTATTAGGGTTAGCATAGTGTGATTGGGTTAGGGGTTAGCATAGTGTGATTGGGTTATTAAGGTTAGCATAGTGTGATTGGGTTATTAGGGTTAGCATAGTGTGATTGGGTTATTAGGGTTAGCATAGTGTGATTGGGTTATTAGGGTTAGCATAGTGTGATTGGGTTAGCATAGTGTGATTGGGTTATTAGGGTTAGCATAGTGTGATTGGGTTATTAGGGTTAGCATAGTGTGATTGGGTTAGGGTTAGCATAGTGTGATTGGGTTAGCATAGTGTGATTGGGTTATTAGGGTTAGCATAGTGTGATTGGGTTATTAGGGTTAGCATAGTGTGATTGGGTTAGGGTTAGCATAGTGTGATTGGGTTAGGGTTAGCATAGTGTGATTAGGTTAGGGTTAGCATAGTGTGATTGGGTTATTAGGGTTAGCATAGTGTGATTGGGTTATTAGGGTTAGCATAGTGTGATTGGGTTATTAAGGTTAGCATAGTGTGATTGGGTTATTAAGGTTAGCATAGTGTGATTGGGTTATTAAGGTTAGCATAGTGTGATTGGGTTATTAAGGTTAGCATAGTGTGATTGGGTTAGCATAGTGTGATTGGGTTAGCATAGTGTGATTGGGTTATTAGGGTTAGCATAGTGTGATTGGGTTATTAGGGTTAGCATAGTGTGATTGGGTTATTAGGGTTAGCATAGTGTGATTGGGTTATTAGGGTTAGCATAGTGTGATTGGGTTATTAAGGTTAGCATAGTGTGATTGGGTTATTAAGGTTAGCATAGTGTGATTGGGTTATTAGGGTTAGCATAGTGTGATTGGGTTATTAGGGTTAGCATAGTGTGATTGGGTTATTAGGGTTAGCATAGTGTGATTGGGTTATTAGGGTTAGCATAGTGTGATTGGGTTAGCATAGTGTGATTGGGTTATTAGGGTTAGCATAGTGTGATTGGGTTAGCATAGTGTGATTGGGTTAGCATAGTGTGATTGGGTTAGCATAGTGTGATTGGGTTATTAGGGTTAGCATAGTGTGATTGGGTTATTAGGGTTAGCATAGTGTGATTGGGTTATTAGGGTTAGCATAGTGTGATTGGGTTATTAGGGTTAGCATAGTGTGATTGGGTTATTAGGGTTAGCATAGTGTGATTGGGTTATTAGGGTTAGCATAGTGTGATTGGGTTAGGGTTAGCATAGTGTGATTGGGTTAGCATAGTGTGATTGGGTTAGGGTTAGCATAGTGTGATTGGGTTATTAAGGTTAGCATAGTGTGATTGGGTTAGGGTTAGCATAGTGTGATTGGGTTAGCATAGTGTGATTGGGTTAGCATAGTGTGATTGGGTTAGGGTTAGCATAGTGTGATTTGGTTAGGGTTAGCATAGTGTGATTTGGTTAGGGTTAGCATAGTGTGATTTGGTTATTAAGGTTAGCATAGTGTGATTGGGTTATTAGGGTTAGCATAGTGTGATTGGGTTAGCATAGTGTGATTGGGTTATTAGGGTTAGCATAGTGTGATTGGGTTAGGGTTAGCATAGTGTGATTGGGTTAGCATAGTGTGATTGGGTTAGGGTTAGCATAGTGTGATTTGGTTAGGGTTAGCATAGTGTGATTGGGTTATTAAGGTTAGCATAGTGTGATTGGGTTATTAGGGTTAGCATAGTGTGATTGGGTTATTAGGGTTAGCATAGTGTGATTGGGTTAGGGTTAGCATAGTGTGATTAGGCTAATTAGGGTTAGCATAGTGTGATTGGGTTATTAGGGTTAGCATAGTGTGATTGGGTTATTAGGGTTAGCATAGTGTGATTGGGTTAGGGTTAGCATAGTGTGATTGGGTTATTAGGGTTAGCATAGTGTGATTGGGTTATTAGGGTTAGCATAGTGTGATTGGGTTAGGGTTAGCATAGTGTGATTGGGTTAGGGTTAGCATAGTGTGATTAGGCTAATTAGGGTTAGCATAGTGTGATTGGGTTATTAGGGTTAGCATAGTGTGATTGGGTTATTAGGGTTAGCATAGTGTGATTGGGTTATTAAGGTTAGCATAGTGTGATTGGGTTATTAAGGTTAGCATAGTGTGATTGGGTTAGGGTTAGCATAGTGTGATTGGGTTAGCATAGTGTGATTGGGTTATTAGGGTTAGCATAGTGTGATTGGGTTAGCATAGTGTGATTGGGTTAGCATAGTGTGATTGGGTTAGCATAGTGTGATTGGGTTATTAGGGTTAGCATAGTGTGATTGGGTTATTAAGGTTAGCATAGTGTGATTGGGTTATTAAGGTTAGCATAGTGTGATTGGGTTATTAGGGTTAGCATAGTGTGATTGGGTTATTAGGGTTAGCATAGTGTGATTGGGTTATTAGGGTTAGCATAGTGTGATTGGGTTATTAGGGTTAGCATAGTGTGATTGGGTTATTAGGGTGATTGGGTTATTAGGGTTAGCATAGTGTGATTGGGTTATTAGGGTTAGCATAGTGTGATTGGGTTATTAGGGTTAGCATAGTGTGATTGGGTTATTAGGGTTAGCATAGTGTGATTGGGTTATTAGGGTTAGCATAGTGTGATTGGGTTAGGGTTAGCATAGTGTGATTGGGTTATTAAGGTTAGCATAGTGTGATTGGGTTATTAAGGTTAGCATAGTGTGATTGGGTTATTAGGGTTAGCATAGTGTGATTGGGTTATTAGGGTTAGCATAGTGTGATTGGGTTAGGGTTAGCATAGTGTGATTGGGTTAGCATAGTGTGATTGGGTTAGGGTTAGCATAGTGTGATTTGGTTAGGGTTAGCATAGTGTGATTGGGTTATTAAGGTTAGCATAGTGTGATTGGGTTATTAGGGTTAGCATAGTGTGATTGGGTTAGCATAGTGTGATTGGGTTATTAGGGTTAGCATAGTGTGATTAGGCTAATTAGGGTTAGCATAGTGTGATTGGGTTATTAGGGTTAGCATAGTGTGATTGGGTTATTAGGGTTAGCATAGTGTGATTGGGTTATTAAGGTTAGCATAGTGTGATTGGGTTAGGGTTAGCATAGTGTGATTGGGTTATTAGGGTTAGCATAGTGTGATTGGGTTATTAAGGTTAGCATAGTGTGATTGGGTTAGGGTTAGCATAGTGTGATTGGGTTAGCATAGTGTGATTGGGTTATTAGGGTTAGCATAGTGTGATTGGGTTAGCATAGTGTGATTGGGTTAGGGTTAGCATAGTGTGATTGGGTTAGGGTTAGCATAGTGTGATTGGGTTAGGGTTAGCATAGTGTGATTGGGTTAGGGTTAGCATAGTGTGATTGGGTTATTAGGGTTAGCATAGTGTGATTGGGTTAGCATAGTGTGATTGGGTTAGGGTTAGCATAGTGTGATTTGGTTAGGGTTAGCATAGTGTGATTGGGTTATTAAGGTTAGCATAGTGTGATTGGGTTATTAGGGTTAGCATAGTGTGATTGGGTTATTAGGGTTAGCATAGTGTGATTGGGTTATTAGGGTTAGCATAGTGTGATTGGGTTATTAGGGTTAGCATAGTGTGATTGGGTTATTAGGGTTAGCATAGTGTGATTTGGTTAGGGTTAGCATAGTGTGATTGGGTTATTAGGGTTAGCATAGTGTGATTGGGTTATTAGGGTTAGCATAGTGTGATTGGGTTAGCATAGTGTGATTGGGTTAGCATAGTGTGATTGGGTTAGGGTTAGCATAGTGTGATTGGGTTATTAGGGTTAGCATAGTGTGATTGGGTTATTAGGGTTAGCATAGTGTGATTGGGTTAGGGTTAGCATAGTGTGATTGGGTTAGGGTTAGCATAGTGTGATTGGGTTAGGGTTAGCATAGTGTGATTGGGTTAGGGTTAGCATAGTGTGATTGGGTTATTAGGGTTAGCATAGTGTGATTGGGTTAGGGTTAGCATAGTGTGATTGGGTTAGGGTTAGCATAGTGTGATTGGGTTAGGGTTAGCATAGTGTGATTGGGTTATTAGGGTTAGCATAGTGTGATTGGGTTATTAGGGTTAGCATAGTGTGATTGGGTTAGGGTTAGCATAGTGTGATTGGGTTAGGGTTAGCATAGTGTGATTGGGTTATTAGGGTTAGCATAGTGTGATTGGGTTATTAGGGTTAGCATAGTGTGATTGGGTTAGGGTTAGCATAGTGTGATTGGGTTAGGGTTAGCATAGTGTGATTGGGTTATTAGGGTTAGCATAGTGTGATTGGGTTAGGGTTAGCATAGTGTGATTGGGTTAGGTTAGCATAGTGTGATTGGTTAGGGTTAGCATAGTGTGATTGGGTTAGGGTTAGCATAGTGTGATTGGGTTAGGGTTAGCATAGTGTGATTGGGTTAGGGTTAGCATAGTGTGATTGGGTTATTAGGGTTAGCATAGTGTGATTGGGTTATTAGGGTTAGCATAGTGTGATTGGGTTAGGGTTAGCATAGTGTGATTGGGTTAGGGTTAGCATAGTGTGATTGGGTTATTAGGGTTAGCATAGTGTGATTGGGTTAGGGTTAGCATAGTGTGATTGGGTTAGGGTTAGCATAGTGTGATTGGGTTATTAGGGTTAGCATAGTGTGATTGGGTTATTAGGGTTAGCATAGTGTGATTGGGTTAGGGTTAGCATAGTGTGATTGGGTTAGGGTTAGCATAGTGTGATTGGGTTATTAGGGTTAGCATAGTGTGATTGGGTTATTAGGGTTAGCATAGTGTGATTGGGTTAGGGTTAGCATAGTGTGATTGGGTTAGGGTTAGCATAGTGTGATTGGGTTATTAGGGTTAGCATAGTGTGATTGGGTTAGGGTTAGCATAGTGTGATTGGGTTATTAGGGTTAGCATAGTGTGATTGGGTTAGGGTTAGCATAGTGTGATTGGGTTAGGGTTAGCATAGTGTGATTGGGTTAGGGTTAGCATAGTGTGATTGGGTTATTAGGGTTAGCATAGTGTGATTGGGTTAGGGTTAGCATAGTGTGATTGGGTTAGGGTTAGCATAGTGTGATTGGGTTATTAGGGTTAGCATAGTGTGATTGGGTTAGGGTTAGCATAGTGTGATTGGGTTAGGGTTAGCATAGTGTGATTGGGTTATTAGGGTTAGCATAGTGTGATTGGGTTATTAGGGTTAGCATAGTGTGATTGGGTTAGGGTTAGCATAGTGTGATTGGGTTAGGGTTAGCATAGTGTGATTGGGTTATTAGGGTTAGCATAGTGTGATTGGGTTAGGGTTAGCATAGTGTGATTGGGTTAGGGTTAGCATAGTGTGATTGGGTTATTAGGGTTAGCATAGTGTGATTGGGTTATTAGGGTTAGCATAGTGTGATTGGGTTATTAGGGTTAGCATAGTGTGATTGGGTTAGGGGTTAGCATAGTGTGATTGGGTTATTAAGGTTAGCATAGTGTGATTGGGTTATTAGGGTTAGCATAGTGTGATTGGGTTAGGGTTAGCATAGTGTGATTGGGTTATTAGGGTTAGCATAGTGTGATTGGGTTATTAGGGTTAGCATAGTGTGATTGGGTTAGCATAGTGTGATTGGGTTAGGGTTAGCATAGTGTGATTGGGTTATTAGGGTTAGCATAGTGTGATTGGGTTAGGGTTAGCATAGTGTGATTGGGTTAGGGTTAGCATAGTGTGATTGCGCACACCACAATAAAGGCCAACAACACTACATAACTACGTCACTGAGTGCCCATGGGAAATGGGGTCCATGCGGAAACACGTGTGCTGAGAGGGCCTGTGCGGTGAATGGACATGTGATTAAATGTGTAAAAAATCAAATATGGCATAGAAAACAGCGTTAACTTTGACAGCCCTAATTGTAACACAATTTGATACACAACTCTACATATGCAAGAACATTCATATCGACCACACGGTGGCGCTATAACAGGCACATGTTTGTCTCGATCTGTTTGACTCAGTGATGAGATTTGGCACACATGCTCAGGGATATAAGTCTAGCTAACCCACGCAATATCTTAGACACCTTTGGCCCGATTTTGGATGAATGATGCATCTTGCTATGGAGATACAGCATTTTAAAAGTACACTGATTGGCCCAAGGGGGGGGGGGGGGGGGGGGGCAAAATACCACAAGAATAAGACAAGTCCATCCTAGTCACCCTCCTGTACAAAACCAATCACAGCCCCTCAGCCAAACTCATCTCATAAGCAATATCAAAAACCTACGAGCTAGAAGCTCAAACTAGAGAATAAGCATCTATCTCAGCTTTTTTTAGTCCGGTGTGTGGGTGGGGTTAGAGTCCGGTGTGTGGGTGTGGGGTTAGAGTCCGGTGTGTGGGTGTGGGGTTAGAGTCCGGTGTGTGGGTGTGGGGTTAGAGTCCGGTGTGTGGGTGTGGGTGGTTAGAGTCCGGTGGTGGGTGTGGGTGGTTAGAGTCCGGTGTGTGGGTGTGTGGGTGGTTAGAGTCCGGTGTGGTGGGTGTGGGGTGGTTAGAGTCCGGTGTTGTGGGTGTGGTGGTTAGAGTCCGGTGTGTGGGTGTGGGTGGGTTAGAGTCCGGTGTGTGGGTGTGGTTGGTTAGAGTCCGGTGGTGTGTGGGTGTGGGGTGGTTAGAGTCCGTGTGTGTGGGTTGTGGGTGGTTAGAGTCCGGTGTGGGGTGGGGTGGTTAGAGTCCGGTTGTGTGGGTGTGGTGGTAGAGTCCGGTGTGTGGGTGTGGGTGGTTAGAGTCGGTGTGTGGGTGTGGGTGGTTAGAGTCCGGGTGTTGTGGTGTGGGGTGGGTGGTTAGAGTCCGGTGTGTGGGTGTGGGTGGTTAGAGTCCGGGTGGGGTGGGGTGGTTGAGTCCGTGTGTGGGTGTGGGTGGTTAGAGTCCGGTGTGTGGGTGTGGGTGGTTAGAGTCCGGTGTGTGGGTGTGGGTGGTTAGAGTCCGGTGTGGGGGTGTGGGTGGTTAGAGTCCGGTGTGGGTGTGGGTGGTTAGAGTCCGGTGTGTGGGTGTGGGTGGTTAGAGTCCGGTGTGTGGGTGGTTAGAGTCCGGTGTGTGGGTGGGTGGTTAGAGTCCGGTGTGTGGGTGGTTAGAGTCCGGTGTGTGGGTGGTTAGAGTCCGGTGTGTGGGTGGTTAGAGTCCGGTGTGTGGGTGTGGGGTTAGAGTCCGGTGTGTGGGTGTGGGGTTAGAGTCCGGTGTGTGGGTGTGGGGTTAGAGTCCGGTGTGAGGGTGGGTGGTTAGAGTCCGGTGTGGGTGGTTAGAGTCCGGTGTGTGGGGGGTTAGAGTCCGGTGTGTGGGTGTGGGGTTAGAGTCCGGTGTGTGGGTGTGGGGTTAGAGTCCGGTGTGGGTGTGGGGTTAGAGTCCGGTGTGTGGGTGTGGGGTTAGAGTCCGGTGTGTGGGTGTGGGGTAGAGTCCGGTGTGTGGGTGTGGGGTTAGAGTCCGGTGTGTGGGTGTGGGGTTAGAGTCCGGTGTGTGGGTGTGGGGTTAGAGTCCGGTGTGTGGGTGTGGGGGTAGAGTCCGGTGTGTGGGTGGTTAGAGTCCGGTGATTGTGTGTGGGTGGTTAGAGTCCGGTGTGTGGGTGTGGGTGGTTAGAGTCCGGTGTGTGGGTGTGGGTGGTTAGAGTCCGGTGTGTGGGTGTGGGTGGTTAGAGTCCGGTGAGTGGGTGTGGGGTTAGAGTCCGGTGTGGGTGTGGGTGGTTAGAGTCCGGTGTGGGTGGTTAGAGTCCGGTGTGTGGGTGTGGGTGGTTAGAGTCCGGTGTGTGGGTGGTTAGAGTCCGGTGAGTGGGTGTGGGTGTGGTGTTAGAATCCGGTGAGTGTACATATAGCCTGTGCAAGAGTCGTTGCACAAATAAATAATAGAATAAGGGATCAATGTAAATAGTCCGGGTGGCCATTTGAGTGTATACACTATGGTACTGCTTGCCGTGCGTCAGCAGAGAGAACAGTCTATGACTTGGGTGGCTGGAGTCTTTGACAATGTTTAGCACTATCCTCTGACACTGCCTGGTATAGAGCTCCTGGATTGCAGAGAGCTGGGCCCTGTGGTGTACTGGGCTGTACGCACTATCCTCTGACACTGCCTGGTATAGAGCTCCTGG